>NC_056743.1:39292930-39307930 GCF_019279795.1 Protopterus annectens | reverse complement strand
TGGAGGTAGATTTTTTTTTATCCAGAAGGGTGAGTTTTTTTGTAGTATTTCTAAGGTATTTGAAGTTTTGATGGTCAGTTGGGTTTTTTGTAGTTCTCCATTTTGTCTATAGTTTGTTCCTTAATAGCATTGTTTGCTTGGTTTCTTTAGAAAGCCAAGGAGCTGCTTTGGATCCCATTCTAATTAAGCGAGAGGGGGCATGACGATCTAGAATTTGGAGGAATGTGTTGTTGAAATGGGTAACTGCCTCATCAAGTGGAAGGTGTTTCAGAGCTGACCAGTTGCATCCTTTGAGCTCATCAAGGAAGTCTTGAAGGATGAAGTTTTTTTGTTACGAATGGTACGATAGCTAGCCTGTTTGTGGTTACTATTTTTTTGTTTAGTGATATAGGTGAGAAGATGGTCACTGATATTGTCAGGGAGTGTTCCAGTTTTGTATGATAGGGGATTATTGTTGACCAATATCCAGTCCAAGATGGTCTGTTTATTGGTAGATTTGTGAATCCTAGTTGGGGAGTTTATGGTTTGTTGGAAAGTAAAGAGGTTGAGGTGAAAGGTGGGTTTGGGGGATATGCAGGAGTTCCAATCAATATTGAAGTCCCCTAAGTTTATGGTTTCCTGAGGAAAGGTAGATGAGAGCCAGCTAAGGATGTTTTCAAGTGTATTTAAGTTATTGCCAGGAGGGATATAGGAACATATTATGTATATGGCTTTGTTTTTATTTACTTGGAATTTGCTGCAGAGTATTTCAGCATTGGCAGGGGAAGGAGGTAAGGAGTCAATTGAGACCACCTGCAGTTCAGATTTATAAAGTAAAGCAACTCCCCACCCTTTTTGTTTAGACGATCCTGCCTTAAAATGCTGTAGCCAGGAGGAGTAATTTCATTGTCCTTGGTACCTGGTTTGAGCCAGGTTTCAGTAAGACAGAGGATATCAAATGAGTAGAGGCCAATTAAGGCATGGAGCTGTGTGATTTTATTGTTAATACTATGAATATTTAGGTGTGCTATTGAAAGAGAGTTAGAAGCGAAAGGCGACCTTAAATTGTTAGTAGTTTGGTCCGAGAGGGTGTGGATAAGGGAATTCTGAGAGCCAGGGTTGGGGTGAATGTCCCCGTGTACTTGTAAGAGTGTTTGTGGGAATGGAAGTATTTTTAAGATTTTAGAGGGTATTAGGCAGAGCTTTTTAGCTGTGTGATACCTGTTGTGGAGTACTCTGTGATAGTGAGGGGGAAGGTAAGGGCAGGATGACAGGATGTTAAGATAGGTTTGTTTAGTTAGAGGAAGGACAGAGTTTGTTTGTTTAGCTTCACTAGGAGATCTTCTAAGGGTATGGTTTTCATAGGAAGTAAAGGTATAGTATATGGGAAGGATATTCAGGAGTAGCAATAAGTAAAGTAGCTTAAAAGTCAGGGTCATATTGGGTTTGGTCATTTTAGCAAGGCTGATAATTAGTAGTACTAGGATGGTGGGGAGTGGGGTGTGGCAGTAAGACAGCAGTGGAGTGCTGGAATGTGTGAACGAGGCAGGAAATATGATAGGAGCTGAATAAGTTGGGGGTGTGGCTGAGCAAGTATAAGGTTAAGGGCACTGGGGTAGGTGGGAATTGGGGGTAGGGTAGGGGAGTGGAGTGAGCCCGCAGGGCGAACGGAGCGGGAAGAGCCAGAGAGGGGACCAGGGAAGAGCCAGAAAGGGGACCACACCAGGAAAACAATCAGTGAGAAGTGGAAGAAGCACTGGGTAAGAATACAAGGTAAGAGGACTATGAGGTAAGATACAAAGAGGGAATATAGGTTGATTGGGAGGGATAAAATAATTATTTGGAAGCTATGTGAGGCAGTAATATTGGGTGCAGTGGAAAAATAGATAAAGGGTTGTGACCAAAAAATAACAAGGAAAAAAAAACTCTAGTGTGAGGTCGGGGAGTATAGTTTTCTAGTGAATAGGGTGCCACCTAGTGGCCACATTCAGAAATAACAGGAGACAGAGCAAGCGAAAGGACTCACTAGTGGGATATAGGCAAGGTAGAGGAGAAAGTTATCCTAAAGGACAAAAAGAGGTAAAAAAAGGGTAGTTAAGGGTCACTTAACTGCTACGGGAGGGGGTAGGCTGCTGGTTAACCTGGGAGGGAAGTCAAATAACCTGGAGTATTAAAAGTTTAAAAAAATACATTAGCAGGACATACTTTCACAAAGGTCTATTCAGGGGAGAAAGTCTTAGTGGGCAGGACGAGAAAAGTCCTATTCAGGACTCTGTTCCTTGACTTGGATTCCAACGGGGCCTCTTTAGAATGGATAAAGGTGGGAAAATCAGGTACACTGGGGTTTGGATATTCACTCCGAGCCCAGGACACGCAGCAGCCTGAGGGGAAAGTAATATATATGTGTGTGTGTGTGTGTGTGTGTGTGTGTGTGTGTGTGTGTGTGTGTGGTCGAGACCATATGATCAAAGTTTCGGAACTTTGAACTTTAAAAAAAAAAAAATCTATTTTTAACAGTTTTGCCCCCTGAACCCCCACACCCCCAACTAATTAAATATACTAACTCTGAGATCACACTACATTGCAGAAAAGGGTAAGTTTTCTGTTCTGCATTGTATCACAAGCTCCATTTAAAATGTTAGAAAACTTCAATCATATGGTCCTAAAAACTTCAATCATATGGTCCTGACTAGATAACTTTAGAAGTTTTGAAAATTTGATAATCTGATAGGGACCCATACATATATATATATATATATATATATATATATATATATATATATATATATATATATATATATATATATATATATATGTGTGTGTGTGTGTGTGTGTGTGTGTGTGTGTGTGTATATGGATCTACTGCTATTCACCGAAAGCACATTTCACCAAAAAACAAATTAGTGTGCACTTTTCACCGAAAGCACAATTCACCGACAACACATTTCACTGAAACACATTTCACCGAAAGGGATATATTGGCTTTTCCCCACTGTAGTGCAACCCTGGAGTTAGTATTTATAGTAAGGGGGGTGTGGGGGTCACTGCCTCCCACATTGCGGGGTGTGGGAGGCGTAGCCCCCCACATATTTTATGTATATATTATTTCAAAGAACAGTAATATATTGCAATTACATATATCCATGTATATAATTGACAATATTTAAAATATGTGGGAGGCTATGCCCCCCCCCTTACTATATATACTAACTCCAGGGTCGCACTACAGTGGGGAAAAGGCCATATATCACTTTTGTTGAAATGTGTTTCGGTGAATTGTGTTTTCAGTGAATTGTGCTTTTGGTGATAACTGAGAGTTGGTATATTCTAGTAGCAGAGGCTATGTGGGGGTGCAGGGGGTCTTGCCCACCAAAGTGGGGGCCTCTCCCCCTGCCTCATGTGTGGGACTTCACCCCCCCACAACTCCCCTACTTAAATATACCAACTCTGAGATAACACTACACTGAAGGGAGGGCAAAGTTCACCACAGTGGCCAAGTGGTTCCTTTCACAGGGAAAGGATTTCAGCAGTCCATGCTTTTGGTGGACTGCAGTTTCACAGAAGTAGGGTGGGGCAAGTAAAATTCGATTAAACATTATTTCGTTCAAAGAAGGTACACACACACACACAGACACACACACACACACACACAGACACACACACACACACACACACACACACACACACACACATATATATATATATATATATATATATATATATATACACACAAACATCTGTGTGTGTGTGTGTGTGTGTGTGTGTGTGTGTGTGTGTGTGTGTGTGTGTGTGTGTGTGTGCCTGACTACTTTAAGCAAACAGTATTGTGTATAAAAAAATTCACTTTAATAATGGGTCTTTAAATTATAACCAGTAGTCATATCAGTTTCGCCAGCACGTTATCATCGGTTAGAATTATACCAAATAAAGATGTTGCATTCCTTTCTAGCCAAAATCGGGCATCAGATGCCAAATGAGAAGGAGAGAAGGGAGAAAGCGCTTTTTTGTTTTGTTACTTTTTTTTAATAAAGAATAAAGACGGCTGGTTGCATCTAGTTGCTGCTTACTTTTGATGAGAACGACAGAGGGTAGCAGTACATTACTTGGTTTATTTTAGAGTATTGTGTATAAATTTTATACACAATAGTTCACAATGTCACGGTAGTTCTGTTTGTAATATTTGTTTACACCAGTTGCACTATTTTACATCATTTTGAATCACCATTCTTGTGAGACCCACCAGACTGTTTTACAGTGAACCTCCCCATCTCATGCAGCTCAGTTTCTGCCAAGTTGATGGGCTTCTAGCCTTAGACTAGCCATCTACTTCATGCAACTAAGATCAATGCGTTCATTAGGTATCTAGAGACTTTGGTTGACAAGTAACTCTCCATAGAACATCATATATCATTTTTGGTTAGGATATCCATTTTCTTTGCCCAATTAATTGACATTTGTTTGTCTTACAGAACCAAGGATGCCTTTATATCCCTCTGTTCTTACCTTGTTAGCCCAATTATAGAAGAGAGTGGACCATTTGGAATGTACCACTCCAAACACCTTGCCTGGCTAGAAAGACTTAAAAAATTTCTAACATAAAAAAATAAATAAATAAATGAAAGGAGTATGCTCCCTTATGTACCCTGACTGACTGAAAACCAACTCACTTTTCTTTGTCTCATCTTCTGGGCTAGGAGAAGTCCTGTCCCACCTGAGAAATACTGATAATACTAAAAGCACTTGCTGTAAAGATCACAAGCATCACTGCGTCATCAGGACGACTGCTTGGATAGGTAGGTTTAAGACTACCTGCCTGTAGAAGAAAGCTGTTCTTTTTTTGACCAGGGAAAGTTTATTTTCAGAGGAGGTCAGGGAGAGGAAAGCTACACAGAATAAATATTATATAGAAAAATTTATAATAAAATGCAGAACTCTTTCACATAAACTTAGTATTTACAAAAATTGTAGCTTAGAAAAAAATGTTTAACATAATGTTAAAACAAATTATGCATTTGAACGATAGTGCAGCTACCACCAAATATCCTTACATGAAATGGTAGCATCAAGTTTAGTAATGTTTACCATAATATTAACTCAGTTTGTACAACTGAATTGCAGTAACACATAAATATATGGTAATCGATAGGTATGAATATTGTTTATACACACATGCTGAGAGTGGAAAATTAATCAGTTCTTAGGAAATACAAATATTTATCAAGAGAAATAGTTAAAGAATAAGATAGAATAAATTGCACTGGACTAGAAGAGTAGTCCTAATGGAGGTTAGTTAGTTAAATTGAAAAATGAGGCTTGGGAAGTATTAAAGAAGGGGAAAAAGTTGGATAATGAATGGGGTTATAAAAAGTAAAGAATAGGAGGACAGGATATTGATTGAAATATTCTCTGTGTAAAGTTTTTTTCCCCCAAGGATATTCAGAGAGAAGTAGCCATGCAGTTATGACAATTATCTAGAATAGTTTGCCTAGGTGTGGAACATGTATAAACCCAGATGTAGTTTAGGTACTGTTTAAGCTGGGGTCTTAAAACATATTAACTTGTCTAATTTAGAGATGTACTTGGGAGTATAGGACATCCCTTCGCTTTTTAGTGTTAAGCAGGAAGGTTTTATTGATGGAGCATATGTCTCTAGGACAGGAGAAGTACTGAGGTATGCTTTGCAGGGCAGGGCACATTTCAGGTGTACAGATAAGTAAATGGTCGGCTGCATCCACTTTAACTCTCTTAAGGCAGTGCAATGGGCTTTGTTCTGGGAGTTTGCAGTAAATTTAGCTACTTTGTTATAGCATTTTTCTAAGTTCATTTTTTTCAGTTTTGTTAAGATTAGTAACAATAGGGGGTGTGAACTAAAAAGATTGGAGTAGGTATGATCTGGCAATGGATATTCTAGCATTATCCATGAAATATTGCTTAGCCCTTTAGATGGAGTCAAGTTTTAAGTGCATTTTTTGATGTCTTGCTGGAGGTGTTGACCAAATTTTAGCTGGTCATTGATTTGGACTCTATAACTTAATTTGAGGAACTGCTTTAGTGTTATCAGCTGAATACATATGGAATTTATGTTTTTAGTCATTGCACTTCTTAGGAGTAAAAAACATTAACTTTGTTTTATTTGGATTTAGGAGTAAGTGGGAATCATATGGTCAAGATTCTATAGCAGGGAAGGAGGGCTAGGTGATTAAGTTTTGGGAGAGTTAGTGCAGAGCAGATAAATATAGAAACATCTGTGTGTTGTACAGTGGTGGCAGGTTTGTTAGTGCAGAACAGATAAATGTAGAAATGTCTGCATGTTGTAAAGTGGAGGCAGGGTTTTTAGTGCATAACAGATAAATGCAGAAACATCTGTGTGTTGTACAGTGGTGGCAGCTTTTTTAATGCAGAATAAATAAATGTAGAAACATCTGCATGTTGTACAGGAGTGACGGGTTTGTTAGTACAGAACAGATACATGTAGAAACATCTCCATGTTGTATAGTGGTGGCAGGTTTTTTAGTGCAGAACAAATAAATGTAGAAATGTCTATGTGTTGTACAGTGGTGGGAGGTTTGTTAGTGCAGAACAGATAAATGTAGAAACGTATATGTGTTGTACACTGGTGGGAGGTTTGTTAGTGCAGAACAGATAAGTGTAAAAACGTCTGTGCAGAACAGATAAGTGTAAAAATGTCTGTGTGCTGTACACTGGTGGGAGGTTTGTTAGTGCAGAACAGATAAATATAGAAACGTGTCTGTGTCATACAGTGGTGGCAGTAGGTTTGTTTGCAGAATGAAGATTATCAGTGAAAATGTTGCGTAGGAGTGGACTCAGCACTGATCTTTGTGGGACTCCAGCTATGACTGGGAGAGATGGTGAAAGGTCTTGTCACCATTTTACAGCTTGTTGTCTTTTGGACAGATAACTCTGAGACAAGGAAAAGTTAAATTGATTTATTCCAAGTGATGATAGCTCATGAAAGAATTTATGGTGGGAGACTGTAGTAAAGGCTCTTGAGAGATCAAACAAAAGAAGTGAGACTAGTTAAATTTTGTTTCTATTTTGATTTATTTTATTAATGAAGCTAAGGAGACCATTGGTTTTGACATGGGTGGGACAAAAGCCCCATGTTGTGTTTTGGCAGGAGATTTTTGTTAGCAAGATGGTTGATAAGTTGGGTGTGATCACATATTTAAAAACGTGATACCAAAAGCAACAGAACACTAAAACATTGCCTGGCAGCCGAGGAGTCCCCCGTTCGCAAATGAACAGTAGTTCCCTATTGGGGGAACTGATTAAATTGATTCAAAACTTTTCTCAAACTGAACCCAACAGTCCAGGTTCAGAAATCAGTATTCCACGTGCACAAGGTAGGCCGATGCCAGTCCAGGTTCAGAAATCAGTATTCCACGTGCACAAGGTAGTCCGATGCCTGTCCAGGTTCATAAATCAGTATTCCACGTGCACAAGGTAGTCCGATGCCAGTCCAGGTTCAGAAATCAGTATTCCATGTGCACAAGGTCGTCCGATGCCAGTCCAGGTTCAGAAATCAGTATTCCACGTGCACAAGGTCATCCGATGCCAGGCCAGGTTCAGAAATCAGTATTCCACGTGCACAAGGTCGTCCGATGCCAGTCCAGGTTCAGAAATCAGTATTCCACGTGCACAAGGTCGTCCGATGCCAGTCCAGGTTCAGAAATCAGTATTCCACGTGCACAAGGTAGTCCGATGCCAGTCCAGGTTCAGAAATCAGTATTCCACGTGCACAAGGTAGTCCGATGCCTGTCCAGGTTCAGAAATCAGTATTCCATGTGCACAAGGTAGTCCGATGCCAGTCCAGGTTCAGAAATCAGTATTCCACGTGCACAAGGTAGGCCGATGCCAGTCCAGGTTCAGAAATCAGTATTCCACGTGCACAAGGTAGGCCGATGCCAGTCAGGTTCAGAAATCAGTATTCCACGTGCACAAGGTAGGCCGATGCCAGTCCAGGTTCAGAAATCAGTATTCCACGTGCACAAGGTAGGCCGATGCCAGTCCAGGTTCAGAAATCAGTATTCCACGTGCACAAGGTAGGCCGATGCCAGTCCAGGTTCAGAAATCAGTATTCCACGTGCACAAGGTAGGCCGATGCCTAAGGTGAATGTAGAGATGATGTTGACAAGGAGAGAAGAGCGACCGTCCACATCCAGAGGAAGGGAAGGAGATAACGCTTGTACACGGACAGACAATGCTAACAACAGTCAAGTACAAAATACAAAATGGCCCAGACTCGAATGGTGGTACAGATGAGATGTTTGGAGGCAGCATTAAGGAATATAATGAACTAGACTTTCAGCAATGCCTTAACAAATCTTATAGCAAAATGGAGACGGATGCAATAGGGAAACGGAAAACACAAGGGACTTATTATGAGAAATGTAAGACTCTAAAAGTTTGTTTATCCAAATATAAGACTCTAGCACTGGACAATTGGTATTTAAGCCAATTTGTTGTTCAGAAAATCATGCCTAAAGGGTTGAGGCATAACAAATTTCCAAACAATACAGTAAGAGACTGAGTTTTTTTAAGAAAATTATGGACATTTTAAATGATTGCGGTTTGGCCATTCTAAAAGCTATGGCTAAGAATAATGAGGGTCTTATGGCTAAACTAAAAAATGATATAGACGTATTATATAATGAAATCAATGATGATTTATTGTTCTCAGTTAAAGAATATAAAAATGATTATTTTAGAGTGTTGCAGGATGTGCATAAATTAAAGGTCAAAAATCATAAGAGAAAAGTTTCTAAACTAGAGAGAAATATAAAATAGTATGAATATGGTAAAGCCAACACATGAGAATCTTATACACATAACAAGGGCAATACTGGATCTTATACACACAACACGGGCAATACTGGATCTTATACACATAACACGGGCAATACTGGATCTTATACACATAACACAGGCAATACTGGATCATATACACATAACACAGGCAATACTGGATCGCATACGCATAACACGGGCAATACTGGATCATATACACATAACACAGGCAATACTGGATCGCATACACAAAACACGGGCAATACTGGATCGCATACACATAACACGGGCAATACTGGATTCCGTTATGGGAACAAGGATGCCGCAATACACACACAGGATGGGAAGAGAGTTTAGAATAGGTCAAGATAACCACATGAGAGGGAGGGGGAAAGACATAGAAGGTATTAGTGAATACGAGGAGTTGAACAATGACCATGAGTAACATTTAGGGGAGGAGGGCCCCAGGTGGTTGGAAAGGATACAGAATCTACCCACCATCCCTCCTATGCAGAGGTTACAGGGAATTGTCACCTATACCCTCAAGGGAAACAACGTCTAAGGACTTAGTAGAAGTATTTCCTACCCCTGGTGGTAGCAACATGGATAGTCTATTGATATTGATACAGGTGAGGATGTGCCCATTATACACATGGATAGACTACTGATATTGATACAGGTGAGGATGTGCCCATTATACACATGGATAGTCTATTGATATTGATACAGGTGAGGATGTGCCCATTATACACATGGATAGTCTATTGATATTGATACAGGTGAGGATGTGCTCATTATACACATGGATAGACTATTGATATTGATACAGGTGAGGATGTGCCCATTATACACATGGATAGACTATTGATATTGATACAGGTGAGGATGTGCCCATTATACACATGGATAGACTATTGATATTGAT
Source organism: Protopterus annectens (assembly GCF_019279795.1). Classification (NCBI taxonomy): domain Eukaryota; kingdom Metazoa; phylum Chordata; order Ceratodontiformes; family Protopteridae; genus Protopterus; species Protopterus annectens. Next base: position 39,298,218 of record NC_056743.1, on the reverse strand, counting down.
ACAGGTGAGGATGTGCCCATTATACACATGGATAGACTATTGATATTGATACAGGTGAGGATGTGCCCATTATACACATGGATAGACTATTGATATTGATACAGGTGAGGATGTGCCCATTATACACATGGATAGACTATTGATATTGATACAGGTGAGGATGTGCTCATTATACATATGGATAGGCTATTGTTATTGATACATGTGAGGATGTGCTCCTTATACACATGGATAGGGTATTGTAAATGATATAGGTGAGGATGTGCCCATTATACACATGGAAAGCCTATTGATATTGAAACAGGTGAAGATGTGCCCGATATACACATGGATAGTCTATTGATATTGATATGGGTGAGGATGTGCCCATTATACACATGGATAGACTATTGATATTGATACAGGTGAGGATGTGCCCATTATACACATGGATAGACTATTGTTATTGATACAGGTTAGGATGTACCCATTATATACATGGATAGTGTATTAATATTGATACGGTTGAGGATGCGTTCATTATACACATGGATAGACAATTGATATTGATACAGGTGAGGATGTGTCCATTATACACATGGCTAGACAACTGATATTGATAAAGGTGAGGATGTGCCCATTATACACATGGATAGACTATTGATATTGATAGAGGTGAGGATGTGCCAATTATACACATTAATAGGCAGTATTATTGATATTGATACAGGTGAGGATGTGCCCATTATACACATGGATAGTCTATTGATATTGATACAGGTGAGGATGTGCTCATTATACATATGGAGAGGCTATTGTTATTGATACATGTGAGGATGTGCTCCTTATACACATGGATAAGCTATTGTTAAAGATACAGGTGAGGATGTGACCATTATACACATGGATAGACTATTGATATTGATAAAGGTGAGGATGTGCCCATTATACACATGGCTAGACAGCTGATATTGATAAAGGTGAGGATGTGCTCATTATACACATGAATAGACTATTGATATTGATACAGGTGAGGATGTGTCCATTATACACATGGCTAGACAACTGATATTGATACAGGTGAGGATGTGCTCATTATACACATGGATAGACTATTGATATTGATACAGGTGAGGATGTGCCCATTATACACATGGATAGACTACTGATATTGATACAGGTGAGGATGTGCCCATTATACACATGGACAGTCTACTGAAATTGATACAGTTGAGGAAGTGCCCATTATACACATGGATAGACAACTGATATTGATACAGGTGAGGATGTGCTCATTATACACATGGATAGACTATTGATATTGATACAGGTGAGGATGTGCCCATTATACACATGGCTAGACAACTGATATTGATATAGGTTGGATGTGCTCATTATACACATGGATAGACTATTGATATTGATACAGGTGAGGATGTGTCCATTATACACACAGCTAGACAACTGATATTGATAAAGGTGAGGATGTGCCCATTATACACATGGATAGTCTACTGATATTGATACAGCTGAGGTTGTGCCCATTATACACATGGATAGACTATTGATATTGATAGAGGTGAGGATGTGCCAATTATACACATTGATAGGCAGTATTATTGATATTGATAGAGGTGAAGATGTGCCCATTATACACATGGAAAGGCTATTGATATTGATACAGGTGAGGATGTGCTCATTACACATATGGATAGGCTATTGTTATTGATACATGTGAGGATGTGATCCTTATACACATGGATAGGGCATTATAAATGATACAGGTGAGGATGTGCCCATTATACACATAGAAAGTCTATTGATATTGAAACAGGTGAAGATGTGCCTGATATACACATGGATAGTCTATTGATATTGATATGGGTGAGGATGTGCTCATTATACAGATGCAGAAAGGCTCATCCAGACTCTGCTACACTTTGCTGTGAAGGAAAGGTTAGTTTGCTGTTATTTTTTGTATTTCTGTATTGCCTTTCTATATTTTGAATACTGTAGTTTGTTTTCTTTACCTTGTGTTTTGCTTGCATTCTGTTTTAACAGCATATTAAAACTTCAAAAGAGACCACAGCTCTCTCTGTTCTGAGTCAGGCAGAATTTTTTCCCTCCCTCCCACCCATTTAAGTTGTCTTGTTAAATACCACTGTCTTTCTAGTTGCCCGCCTCTTATGTTAATCTGACCATATATCTCATTTCTCTCTACTTTCACTGGCTTATGTGAGTAATCACAAAACCATCACTTTTGAAATCCCACCTTCAATTATTTAAATTTATTGGCCATCCTACAGTATTTCATAGTACCAAAATACAAAAGTAACCACCCTTTCAGTCCATCTTGCTGTTTTAAAATAGTAACTCTCCATTAACCTTAACTTTTAAACAGGTAAAACTCAAGTTACCTACTTTCATATCTAACTTCTCTAGTGCACACTGCAGAGTGCATTCTTTTCAATCTTACCTTTAAGCATCCCTGTTACTAGCACTTTCTCTAATACCTAAAGATCATCTCTACTTGACTCCAAGTAGACTTTTCTCTATCTGTTAAACCTAGCACTTGCTCCTACAGTACTTATTACCTTGATCGGCACTCTTATAGATAGCACATAAAAGGCAAACCCCCATTTCTCGGTCACCCACGTCCCCGAATCTCTTTTAAAGTTTTTGTCTAGTCCTTCTAGCATGTCGAGGATCAGTTGCTAGTGTCCTCTCCTGCTCAGCTGGTGAACCTGGGAATATTGAGGCAATGTTACAATTGCCTCATGTACCTGAACAACCCTCTCCTCCTCCCATAAAACACAAATACATGCGAGAGATGCAACTATCACGGCCAAACTGGAGGCTGAGCTCTCTCAACATAGGACTGGCAAGACCAGTCAGGAGGAGAAGGTTACCACACACACTATAGACCCAGTCTCACATAGTACCATCACAACCTCAAATCATACACATAAACACACAAAGACATACTCGTGGCTCTGATCAAAAATCTACCAAAACAGCAGAGGCCACCAAAGCAGACACCCAAACAACCATCACCTCAGAACACAACACCTGCAACACATAGACCTCACAGTCAGAGTGTCAAATAGTCACAGCCCTTAAGGCCAAACACAATGCCAGACACACTAGTCATTGGTGACTCCATAGTCAGACACACTGACGTCCCGCTCACCAGACTGAGTAAGGAGAAGGTCACAGTAAGCTGCCTGTCGGGCGCTAGAATCCGCCACATAGCAAGCACTCAGGTCTCTCAACAGCAGGTACAAATCACGACTTAGTCATTGTCCATGCTGGTGTAAGCGACCTGAGGCGTACCTCCTTGGACTACATGAAAAGAGACATTGAGGAGCTCTCTGATTATGTAGCCCAGGCAGGTATGACCCTGACCTTGAGCAGTATCCTACCTTCACCAAGAATGATGCCACAATACAGAGATAAGATGATCAGCTTTAACAATTGGCTTAAACTCTGGTGTCATTCAAAGGGGATCCAATGTCTGACTGCCTGGGATGACATGCTGGACAAGCCACGCTGCCATGAGGACAGCTTGCACCTGTCACCCCTGGGATTCCGGATATTGGCAAAGGCTCTTGCCACCCTCATAGTGCCTTTTTTAGGCAAGGCTCAAATTCTAAACCTACCACCCTAGAACACAAAAAAGGAAAAAAACTAAGGGTAATGCTGCTCAATGCCAGAAGTCTAAATCTCAAAATGCACGCACTCGAGGCCCTTCTGGTTCAAGGCTCCTGAGAGCACCCCAGCACTATCAGGTTTTACCTCTTATCATGCGTTCCGGCCCCAAAATCCGGACAATACCAAGAAAGGAGGGGGGTATCCATATTCATCAAGGACACCCACACCTCAAGACTGGTGGCAACGCACGATGCATCGGAGACCATCCAGGTGCAATTAACCATAGGCAAGACTGCTCTGCAAATTGTAGCATGTTACAGGCCACCCTCACAAACTCAGGAAGCTCACATGGCCTTCCTGAAAACACTAGAGGGGATAAATGTATCACCAAACACCATCATACTAGGTGACTTCAATTACCCTAATATAGACTGGGAACACTACTCAAGCCCAAACACCCTAGCCCAAAAGTTCCTGGAATTCATAAACTCAAATGCCATGGAACAACTAGTCACCATCCCACAAGAGGAGAAAACATACTTGATCTCATCATCACGAACATGGGAGCACAATGTTCAACACCGAAGTATACCCCTCACTGGTGAGATCAGATCACAAACTAATCTCGCTGGTGGTCCTCATCCCACCCCACCTGAAATAAAAAGACCACAGTAAAGAACTTCAAAGCCGACTTCACACTTCTAAAGACTAGTGTGGTCTCCTTTAAGGCCCCTGAGCGGGCGAAAACAGTACTCGAGCCGCTGAATCACTTACAAATGCCTTCTACCAGCACCTGCAGGACTGCATGGATAAGGCAATCCCAAACAAAACAAAGACTCTTTGTACCAAAGGCAAGCGTCCAGTCTGGTGGACCCCAGCCATAAACAAACTCTACAACAAAAGGAGGAGGCTACTACAAGATAGAGCAAAATCCTTAAAGGTAAGACACCCTTGATCACTATAAGTAAAAACTAAGAGCTCTCATAAAATCATCCAAAGCAAATTTTGAGAGAAAAATAGCTAAAGACTCAAAAGACAATCATAAGGCCTTCTTTAGCTATGTTAGAAACCTGGGAGGAAACTCCCAGATATGCTCAGAACTAGTTCAAAATGATGTGAAGATTACTGATCCTACAGACATTGCCAACATACTGGCTGACAGGTTCAGTGCAAACTTCTCCCCACCCCAAAGGAGAGATATCTATACCAAGCGATTGCAGCCCCCAAACATCTCCAAGCCCAAGTGAGAACTGCTCTCTCCAAAGCAAAAACACAGCATCCATGGGACCTGATGTTGTCCCGGCTGTGTGCTCCATGAACTCAACGAGGAATTAAACCCACAGCTAGGACAGCTGTTTAATCATAGTCTTACCTCTGGATATGTACCCAGGAGTGGCGACTGCAACTGTGGTCCCACTTCACAAAGGTGGTGCCTCCACCGACCCTGGAAATTTCCGCCCATTAGCTTGACAAGCCTTATCTGCAAAGCCATGGAGAGGATCATAATGGACCTCATAAATAAAGACATAGGAATTTGCAGACTTTGGATCCATCCCAGTTTGGCTTTGTCAAAGGCAGATCATGCCTTCTAAACTTGGTTGACTTTTTGAAACAGTCACCAAAGCCATTGATGAGGAAAGGCAGTTGCATCGATCTGG
>NC_056743.1:39173832-39292430 GCF_019279795.1 Protopterus annectens | reverse complement strand
AAGGATGTGCTCATTATACACATGGATAGAGTATTTATATTGATACAGGTGAGGATGTGCCCATTATACACATGGATGGTCTACTGATATTGATACAGGTGAGGTTGTGCCCATTATACACATGGATAATCTATTGATATTTATACGGTTGAGGATGTGGTCATTATACACATGGATAGACTATTGATACAGGTGAGGATGTGTCCATTATGGACATGGATAGACTATTGATATTCATACAGGTGAGGATGTGTCCATTATACACATGGATAGACTATTGATATTGATACAGGTGAGGATGTGCCCATTATACACATGGATAGACAACTGATATTTATAGGGGTAAGGATGTGCCCATTATACGCATTGACAGGCTATTGATATTATTACCGGTGAGGATGTGCCCATTATACACATGGATAGACTATTGATATTGATACAGGTGAGGATGTGCTCATTATACACATGGATAGACTATTGATATTGATACAGGTGAGGATGTGCCCATTATACACAGGGATGGACAATTTATATTGATACAGGTGAGGATTTTCCCATTATATACATGGATAGGCTACTGATAATGATACAGGTGAGGATGTGCCCATTGTACATTTGGATAGTGATAAGTCTAGGAATATTGTTCATACTTTTAATAGTTTTAACATTTACAATTACTCAGATTTGGTGATTAATGAGAATTATTTCTCCCTATTTTTACAAGGGTTTACCTTTGTTACTGTACAAAAAGTGAAATTGGAGGATATTATTTTGGATATGAAATTATTCACAAGAAAAATTAATTTAGAATATATATTTAAGGACTCAGCAGCATCATATATGAGGCCTATTTTCAACAAAATTAGTATTTACAATCCCACACTTCAACAAGACTTACAAAATTTTGAGATGTGTTTGATAAGTCAAAGAAGAAACAAGCATGAAATACATAGATACTATCATCCCAACTTTTCCCCAGATGAAATAAGACTATCAAAAGAACTAAGTCATAACAATAAGATAAGGGTTATGAGGCCGGACAAGGCGTGTGGTGTGGTACTATTGCAACTGTGGGATTATTCAGCCAAAATGTTGGGAATTCTAAATACAGGGAATACATATGCATCGGTTTCTAAAATGAACTTAATATTTCATATAGAAAAATAGATTTGATTTTGGAAGACAATATGATGCAGAGACTTATTGATTTACAACTATATAAGTTCCTGAGAGTACCCACACCCACTATTCCAGCAATGTTTTTAATCCCCATAGTTCACACAGGGGTAGACAGTCCACTGCTTAGACCCATATTTACTTCTGAAGGGTCAAAAACACAACCCCTAGCTATTTTTGTGGACACAAAATTAAAAAGTTTCTATAATAGGTACCCTTGAATACTCACTGATTCATGGAATTTTTTTGAACAAAATTGGGTCTACAGAATATAATGGCATCATTACATTTTTAACTATTGAGGCTAAAGACTTTTTTTCTGTGATACCCCACAATATTGGACTATATTGGTTTGAACAGATGTTAGTGGAGTTTGTTTTTTGACATAAAATGACTTTAAATTAGTACTGGAGAATATGGAAATGGCCTTGAAATACAATTATATATATATATATATATATATATATATATATATATATATATATATATATATATATTTCCAAGGGGAATTGTACCACCAATTGGATGGGATAGCCATGTGGTCTTCCTGTGCTCTCATTTATGCAAATATTGTAATGTTATACTGGGAAACATATTTTGTTTTTAAATCCAGTTATTACAAGTATATAGATAGATAGCATTTCTTGGATGACATATTTATTCTATGAAAGGGACCATTCCATTTACGGAATTTTTGTACAACAGTACTGCGTTTTTATAAAATTGTAAAAACATGAGGTAGGTTTGGATGATATCCACTATTTAGATGTTAGACTGACTGAGGATAACACCAATAACAGGTTTAGATCTAACATCTATAGAAAAGAGTGCTTTTCTAACTCTTATTTACATTATGATAGTGGCCATCCACGTTTTGTAAAACACAATATTGTCAAGGGACAGATGATGAGAACAGCTAGGATGACATCAGAGGAAAATTATTTTATTAAAGAAATTATGTTCATACACTTTTTGGTGAAAGGGGATAACCAGATAGTTTAATTAACCCTGTAAAAAAGTTGGGGGACTATTTATTTACCCCTACTCACAAGTGCTAAAGCAATTAGTAAGAGAAAGAAACTGAATGGGAATGAACAAGTAATACCCCAAATACCATCCTGGTTATAACCCAGGGTGAGAATACAGGATGGGTTAAAACATGTATTAATAACACTTGGGACATGTTCAAAAGAATGCCTAGTAAACTAGACATTTTTAAGAGACCCCTTCAGATTTAGTTAGAGGAATTACAGTTTAAAAGAAATTTTAGAAAAGCAAAAATTAGAATATAAGGGAGGGGCAAGTCCTAGGCTAAGGACATTTAAATGTGGGAGGTGTTCACAGTGTTCCTTCATAGCAGGAGTAACAGATTATAAATACACAGTATTCCCTACAAACTTAAAAGTAAGACATACTCCAGTTGTTATACAAGAGGAGCGGTGTATCTTGCCTATTGCACAGCCTGTTGGGCATGTTATATAGAGAAAACTGAACGCAATTTAAGACAGCGCATATATGAACACATGTATGACATAACAAGAAGGAACAAAAATAATGCTCTATACAGGCACATCCAAATGTGATAAAGCAGAATACAAATTTTGGGTGTTGGTAAAGGTGAAACATAGTGAGCGGGGGGGGGGATTGGGCAACTAAATTGGAATATAGAGAGATGATTTGGCAACTGAGACTGGATACGTGTAACATCCCAGGTTTGAATGACCACATATCTATAACCCCAGCCCTCAAACTATTAGCTACCAACCCCAAAAGATAAAATTAATTTACACTGTATTATAAGGGTATTTCAGTTATAGATTAGAATGGAGAAGATTTTTATAGTATTTCACACATATATACTACTTCACACATTTGAAGTACTTATTTACGGATGTAGCTTTATAGAAATGTTTCATATGCTTGTGCTGCTAGCTTGTTTTTGTTTTTATATGGTCGTGCTGCTATGTTTATTCTCACATGTTTAATTATTTATTTATATGTTTTATTATTCACATCATCCATTCAGACATACGCCATATTCCTTTTTTATACCTATTGTTTTATATATATATATATATATATATATATATATATATATATATATATATATATTATACTTTGATATATTTATTGTCATTTTATATGATTACATGATCATATATTTATATTTCTACTTATACACTTACATATTTATATATTTATACACCTATATTTATTATTAATATGTTTTTAACATTTTAATATACACACATACCAGGTACTATGAGTCTGAAGGAGGTTTATATGATTTATGATGTTTTTTATGATGAATTGTAATATGTTCTACATATCTAGTAGACTAGTATAGGGACGTTAAGAGTTAAACCCGAGAATCCATCATCAAATATCCAATCAGGAATGAACTGTTATTATTTAAGTGGAGAATATATGTATGGTCTTGATTCTGATCAAGTCTCCGGATGGGAGATGAAAGTGCTAAATCCAGTAGTTTGTGTTTTGTTTTGCTTAGTTTTGTTCTTTTATACATTAAATTTTGCTTTATATCTGTGGACTGACTACCTTATTATGTAAAGTATATCTTGGAGTTGTCTGTGATTGGTGGTGACCTGCAGAGCTACAGGAGGGACAGCCTTTATTGGGGCCAGCATTGAAGTTTTTGTGATCACATATTTCCAAGATTTTTGATGATGGTAATAAGATTGCAATGATTCTCTAATTTCAGAAATCAGTACAAATGGCACCTTTTACAGTGGCATAATGCACTGCAGTTTCCAGATGGCTGGGACATGGTTTTCTGTTGTTTAGCATTTCATTAGTATAGAGACTGGTAGAGCTAGAGCATCTGCTGCTAGTTTTATATATTCAGCTGGCATGTTATCAGTAGCTAAGGCCAATGGCTTTAGATTATCCCTGGGATTCATGAACAGTCATGTCGGCTTTGTGCAAAGCCTACATGATGTGTCCTCGTGATGAGCAGCAGTGCTAATCGCATACGCATGCTGCTCATCACACTGACAGGAATATAAGCATGATTCTGTAGCCAGCAACAGTGTTGGCAGCCAGGAAACTGTGGTGAAAAGCATGAGCACACACAGGAAACAATCAGGTTTGTCTATGAGCAATCCTGTTAAGCATGCTCTCGCAGACAGCACAAAGAGCTGTGTAAGGCAAATAATGCAAGCTGTACACAGCCACATAAGGTGTACTGAGTGTGCTGTGTAAATAAATGAAACATAGGGGATGGAAAATGGCAAGGCAACTGCAATACATGGCTTACCAGAAAGGAAAAGTGTACTGAGGACAATGTGTACAGAAATCAGAGACGTATACAGAAGGGTTTACTTGAAAACACCGACACGCCAAAACACCGATGACAAGAACACCGAGACCAGAAGATCGACAACTGAGATGACTGACAATTTAAAAGCACCCTAACCCTAACTCACTTAACCCGCCCCAACCCTAAAGTCTGTCACTATCGCACACTTACCTTAACATGTCGGTGTTCTCAGCATTGGGCTTTTAAACTGTCGGTCATCTCAGTTGTCGATCTTCTGGTCTCGGTGTTCTCGTCATCGGTGTTTTGGCGTGTCAGTGTTTTCAAGTAGATCCATACAGACATATGTGAGAGGGGAGGGTAAATGTTGCAAGTCTAGTAACTGATGTGAAGGTGCTTATGTTATAAAGACAACTTTGTAATAATAAAATTTCACAATGCGCATGTCAGAATAAATATTGGAGGTCACAGTTTCTGCGGAAATGCAGATAAATAAAATCAAACACGTGATATTATAGGATGTGACAGTTATACAAAATCACATTGTAACAGAGAAGAATTACATGACATATGAATGTTATTCACATGCTGAGCTGAGATGACAGTTTGTAAGGACAGTACATACATAATGGGAATGGGATATCTGCATAACATGTGTTACATTCCTATAACATGTGAGCACTTCCATCAATGTCAGTACTGACTTGTGTATTCATTGTGTACATGACAGAAAGAGACCTAATGCAAGTATGTGCAGGATCACCCTTGAAGGGAATTATGTACCTCAATATTATTATAGTTATGTATCCCATATGTAGGTGCATGTGTGCTGTTACAAATGTGGCAGCAGAGTGTGACATATGTAATACCATTGTGTAAGGCATCCCTGCCTGACACAGTTATTGTGATAACAGATAACAAAAGATGCAAACTTCACACCATGATGTAATGTATTTCCCAGAGCTGTGCATTGTTGGCATATGCCCCAGGAGGTAGCAGTGGGTATTGTGGCAAACAAATGAAATGAATGCATGAATTAAGAAAGTATACCAGATAATGAATATCATATCAGCATGTCAGCCTGCTGGCAATTACATGAGCATGCTCATGTGTACACAAATGTGATCAGTGCCATATCAATGTTCAGTGGTTAAGGACGGCTCCTCTGTATATCTGTACACATACCACCCAAGAACTGGAGCACACTAGTGTACATCACAGTACTCAATGCATGTGCCAAGGTGGCACTCTCACCATAACATTGGCAGAACAAATTTGTAATTTCAGGAAGTCTAAGGCTACATTCACGTGTTCTTGTGTAACATCTCAAGGGATAACACTAACATGATGTAATGGTTCTTGTGTGACATCAGTAGGTTCACACAAAATGAATTCCTATGTTAGAATTGAACATCAAGCTGTACTATGTCCCCAAATAACAATACGGCTATTAAATCAGATTCACCATAGTGGAAGTGTTTTCACAGCAGTTGAACACCACCTATATGGTTAACACATCCTTTCCATAGTGAACACTTGAATATTGTATATCTCTTTGGACAAAATTATATTTGTTTATGCAGTATGTGCTTGTTTTTAACTTTTTATGTTTTCATTTTTGGACTCTAATTTTGTACTATCCTGTAGTGTGAATTATCATATGTACTGTAAATGTTTTTGAGAGTGAATTTTAATTTTAACATGAAATTTCTTCATAATTTGGAGCTTTTCTCCTTGGGTCTCCACTGAAAATGGGCTACTGGCCCAGTTGGACCAACCTGGTTTTAAAAATGTCAATAAATAAATAAATAAGTATGAAATCATTCAATCAGTCATATTGTATCTGGTCTTACATTTTATCTGCTAAAACTGATGGGGGAGGCAAAGTATAATGGAGGGGTGTCTGTCATGCAGAACAGTTAAGGAAACAAATACTAACAGTCACTCAATGCTGGTTTGAAAACACTTGCCTAAGCACTGAGAAAATAAATCACCATCATAGTGATATCATTGTCATATGTGTGGTGATGTCAAACCATTACATCATCAAGGAATATGTGTTCCTGAGAAAATAAATCACCATCATAGTGATATCATTGTCATGTGTGTTGTGATGTCAAGCCATTACATCATCAAGGAATATGTGTTCCTGAGAAAATAAATCACCATCATAGTGATATCATTGTCATATGTGTGGTGATGTCAAACCATTACATCATCAGGGAATATGTGTTCCTGAGAAAATAAATCACCATCATAGTGATATCATTGTCATATGTGTGGTGGTCAGACCGTTACATCATCAAGGAATATGTGTTCTTGAGAAAATAAATCACCATCATAGTGATATCATTGTCATATGTGTGGTGATGTCAAACCATTACATCATCAAGGAATATGTGTTCCTGAGAAAATAAATCACCATCATAGTGATATCATTGTCATATGTGTGGTGATGTGAAACCATTACATCATCAAGGAATATGTGTTCCTGAGAAAATAAACCACCATCATAGTGATATCATTGTCATATGTGTGGTTATGTGAAACCATTACATCATCTAGGAATATGTGTTCCTGAGAAAATAAATCACCATCATAGTGATATCATTTTCATATGTGTGGTGATGTGAAACCATTACATCATCTAGGAATATGTGTTCCTGAGAAAATAAATCACCATCATAGTGATATTTTCATATGTGTGGTGATGTGAAACCATTACATCATCTAGGAATATGTGTTCCTGAGAAAATAAATCACCATCATAGTGATATCATTGTCATATGTGTGGTGATGTGAAACCATTAGATCATCAAGGAATATATGTTCCTGAGAAAATAAATCACCATCATAGTGATATCATTGTCATATGTGTGGTGATGTGAAACTATTACATCATCTAGGAATATGTGTTCCTGAGAAAATAAATCACCATCATAGTGATATCATTGTCATATGTGTGGTGATGTGAAACTATTACATCATCTAGGAATATGTGTTCCTGAGAAAATAAATCACCATCATAGTGATATCATTGTCATATGTGTGGTGATGTGAAACCATTACATCATCTAGGAATATGTGTTCCTGTAATAACTTAGAAAAAATCTTGCTGCATGTCAGACACTATTGTCTGATGCTAGGTATGCCCAAATACACCTACAGCCCCCTTTGGTTGTCACTGTGACAGCAGAACAACAACTATGTCCAGTAAGGATAGAATCCCATATTACAACACATATCTTACTTAGGAAACAACATACATTATATCGTCTTATGTCCTCAGTCCTGAGGAGGTGTTTCACTGCAAGTGTGATGTCATGACAATCTATTCAAATGACAGTATCAGCCTTCAATGCAGCCTTTTACAAAGGAAATGTAGAATAAAATCTTGTAAAAGGAAACAACATCTCCACCTGAACATAGCAAGTGAGGGTGGCAATACTGTTAAAACATGCACACTGACTGTAAGAAGTGATGTTGGGATTTAACATCATAGGCATATGAAGGCTTACTGAAACTCAAGGGCAACTGCGGATTTACTTGACAATTATGACATTGTACATTTCAATGGATGACATCAGCCTTGTGCATTACCTTCATGTTTATGCTAAACAGTGGTTGCACAGCACATTGTATAGATATGCCTCATATAAGTATTGCAGTCTGTTCTGCACAGTAAAGGGAAGAAAAAACAAAACCACAGATGACAGTCATTTCTGTATTCAAACTCCCTACCTCTGCTAGGAGTCTAAATAAAAAACTCCACTCCCTAGGAGCTCCTTTCACCCTAGAGAATGCTGATGTCTGTCCATTCACTGACAGATGGTTTAAAGCCATGGAGAGCACACTGACAGTGCAAGATTATAATGCCTTCCACACATTTAGACCAGCTACTACATAGACAGGGACAATATGCCAGGATGCTGCATCAATGGACCTAGACAACATGCCCAGGATGCTGCATCAAAGGGCCTAGACAATATGTCAGGATGCTGCATCAATGGGCCTAGACAATATGCCAGGATGCTGCATCAGTGGGCCAAGGCAATATGCCAGGATGCCTTCTAAATTGCATGAAACATGACCAATGGATCCTCTGGAATTGCTGTTTAGCTGTAGTCTCCAAACAGGGTTCGCATCTCATGAATGGAGAATAGCAACGGTCATCCCTCTGCACAAAGGTGGGCCATCTACAGACCCTGGAAACTGCAGTTCAATACGTCTCAATAGTCTTATATGCAAAGCCATGGAAATAATTATCATGGAAATGATCAGTAATAATATAGTAAACCTCCAGACAATGGATTCAACCCAGTTTTACCAAGGTCAGGTCATGCCTACGCAACCTGGTGGACTTCTTTGAGAAGGTCACCAAAACAATGGATGAGAGCAAAATGGTTCATTCACACTGCCTACCTTGATCTGGCCAAGGTATTTGACAAAAACCCTACTTGGGCATTGGTGACAAACACACAGGTTGGGTACAAACTTGCATGTCACCCGTGGATAACCAATTGGCTCACAGACAGGACCCAGGAAGTTAAAAGTGGGGAGTCCACCTGTACAAAGAGGCCAGTCACAAGTGGAGTCCCTCAAGGATTGGTCCTTGGACTGGTCCTTTTTGGCATTTACCTTCTGGTCTCTGGCTGACTAAATTTGTGGATGATTGCAAATTAGGAGCTGTCATTGAATCCCACACTGACTAAATGTTCTCCAGGAAAGGCTGACACAGCCAAACACCTGGTGTCAGAGCCATGAACTAAAACTAAATGCCAAGAAATACATAATAGTATCCTTCAGGAAGTCACACATGCCTTAGAGGTGACCCAGTAGTCAGGGACTTAGGGACACACATAGAAAGTAATCTAGCCTTTGACCGTCATATGTCTAAAGTAGTGAGGAAATCATTCTATATTGCACAAGTTATAAACAAAGGTATGGCATCTAGGTCCAAGGAAGTCATTGTTCCACTGTATTTGGCATTCAACAGGCTTTTCATTGAGTACGATGCCCCTTTGGCATGTACCTAACCAGGCATACCCAACAATTGGAGCATCCATGTTTCATGCTATTTAGAAGAAATATGGACATGGGAAAGAAAGAGAGATCTGATATGATGCAATATCTGTGCAAAGGAAAGGAAAAAGCCAAATTAATCAACACAAAAAGGCAGCCCCAAATATGTTCTAAGAGAAATACAGGTAAAGGCATCCAGATATGAAAAATTTCACAATTAAAAATAAGATCACAAAGAGGGAACGTAGAACAGAAGATCAGTAAATAGAAGTTAAAAAAATAGAAGCTGAAGTTATGGAACACCTGCAAAGCAGATGATTTAGTGTAGAAAGTCTAACACAGGTTAGATGATGGAACAACAAGTCCCTAAAGTAAGGAGGAACAGGAGGAGCGGGAGACATCTGAAGAAGAAATATGTGCATGGGACAGAAAAAGAATTTGATATGGTGCAATATATGTGCAAATGAGAAAGCAATACTAATCAATAGAAAAAGTGCAGCACCAAAGATATTTGAAGAAAAATACAGGCAGAGGCATCCAGGAATGGAACATCTTACAATACAAAAAAATAAGAAAACAAAGAGGAAAAGTAGAAAAGAGGACTAGTAATGGAGAAGTAAAAGAAACAGAAAAAGAGGTTATGGAGTACCTGTGAAGTGAAGAATTTAGTGTAGAAAACTCTGGTAACATCACAGAAGGATAGAGCAATGAACACACACTAAGGAGAAACCAGTGGACCTGGAAGCATCTGATCAGCTACCATATGCAGATACTTTGGAGCCTTCCATAGGAAATCAGTACAAATATTCAGGTGGATTTGCACAGCAAGGGAAGGAACAGGAAACTGTGGCAACTCTGACACAGTCAATGTTGTGAAGTGATAGGCCAGTGGGAAACAGATGATAGAGGATGAAACTGAATAGAATGTGGAACAGGAAGATGCTCTGGAACTTTCTATAGAATGCCCAAAGGAAATGGAGAACAAAGAATGTGCCCTCAGTTTAGAAGAAAATGATCCAAGACAAGAGTTGCTTGATTTAATAGAGATGGAGAGACATATTAAGATCAGTGAAAGAAACAGATAAAATTAACTACAGAAGGTCAATAAAACCCTAAAAGTTACAAGTTTGATATAACAAATAAACACAGTAATTAGGACTGTCCATAGAGATTTATAAAATATAGCAGAAGTAAATAGGATATATTACTGTGCAGCTAAATTAATAACAGATAAAGTCTTACCACAAGAACAATGGGTAGTAAGGGAAAGGAAGGGGAAAAAATCGAACCCCATCATGGAAGTACTGAATAGTGAAAACTGTAAAGCAATTAAGGCAAGAAGTGCCACTGTTAGAAGAGTATAGAAGTGGGAACAGATCAAAGAAATACTCAGAAAGATAGATGTGATAAATGTAATGCACAAGATCAGAACAGATCAGGATCTATCATGCACCATTGCAAATAAACTAAAAATGTCAGCACAGACAGAAAATCTTAGAAGATATGCTGCCTGTCCAGTGCTAGCATTCATCAGATTAGGCATTCACTCAGGTCTCTCAGCAACAACTACCGTTATGACTCTGTCATAGCTCATGTTAGAGTGAATGACCTGAGATGTACCTCACTGAACTATATAAAGAGAGACATTACTGAGCTCTCTGAGTATGTATCCCAGGCAGGTATGTCCCTGGCCTTGAGCAGCATATTACCCTCACCTAGAATGGTGCCACAGTATAAACAAAAAATTGTCAATTTCAATAATGGCTTAGTTTTTGGTGTCATTCAAAGGGTATCCAGTTTCTCTCAGCCTGGGTTGACATGATCGACAAACCTCATTGCTTTGCCAGAGATGATTTACACCTGGCACTACTAGACTTTCGTCTGCTGGAAAAGGCTCTTGAGTCACCCATAATGTCTTTATTAGGCAAGTTCTCAAAAACAAAATTGCTGATGAGAAAATTGCCAACCATAACAAAATAAGGTTTACGCTGCTGAATGCTAGGAGCTTAAACCAAAAACTGCACACCCTGGAAGCACTACTATCACTGAAGGATGTAGATGTCTGTTCAGTCACAGAAACCTGGTTCAAGACCTCAGAGAGTACCCCAGCTCTGCAAGGCTACAATGCTTTCCACACTTTCAGACTGCAAAAAAAAACATGGGAGAACTAAAGTAGGTGGTGTTTCTATCTATATTAGAGATACATTTACTTCCTGACTAGTTAGACAGGTCAGCTCCATGGAGTTACTCCAAGTTTGGATTACTGTGGGTAAGACCCCCATTCAAGTCATAGCTTGTTATAGATCCACCTCCATGGATCATGATGCGCATGTGGCCTACTTGACCAAACTGGAATCAATCCAAATATTACCAAACATTCTGGTCATGGAGGATTTCAGTTATCCCACCATCAACTGGGAAACCTACCAACTTTACAACAAACTCAGAAAAGTTGCTAAGAAAACTAAAGTGAGGCCCCAACAATGGAAAAACACCCTCTTCAGCCTCAGCAGGCAAATAAGACAACCTGTCAAATCCTCTAAGGGTAACTTTGAGAAAAACTATAATTTACAGCCAAGAATAACCATAAGGCCTTTTACAGCTACTTATGCAGCCTAAAATGTACGATCCAAGCATGTGCCAGAATAGTGACTAATGGTATCACACACCCTGTTCCAGCAGAGATAGTAAACCTGCTGGCGGACAGATTTGGTGAAACTTTCACTTTCTTATACCCTCCATACTTATCACAAACCTTGCCACCAACTCCCCCTTCACCCTACATATCTGAAGAGCAGGCCATTAAAGCCTTGTCTAAGGTAAAATACACATTCTCTATGGGACCAGATGGCAGCACAGGCTGTTTTCTAAACAAACTAAAACATGAACTAGCATCACCATTAATTACCCTTTTCAATCACAGCCTAACCACAGGCTGAATGAAGAACAGAAATAGTTATTTACCTCCAGAAAGGTGGCTTAGCAGCAGACACATGGAATTATAGATACATAAGTCTAACCAGCCTCATCTGTAAGGTCATGAAATGTATCATCATGGACCTCATAAATTAAAACATAGGTGACATCCAAACCCTGGATCTGATCCAATTCGGCTTCGTAAAGGGCAGATCCTGCCTAGTAAACCTGGTGGATTTTTTCAAAAATGTGACCAGGGCCACTGACAAGGCAAATCTGTGCACACAGCATACCTCAACTTGGCCAAGACCTTTGATACAATCCCACATTCAGGCATTACTGATAAACTTAGCAAATTGAATGCAGACCCCTTTGTTGTAAGATGGGTTGCCAACTGGCTCACAAACTGGTCACATGCTATCAAAGTAGGTGATTCCACATCAACCAGCAGACCTGTCATCAGAGGGTTTACCACAAAGTGTTGGTGCTGGGCCCCCTACTGTTTGGTATATACTTCTCAGAAGTTCAGGCCAAATCTAAGGGGCTGTGGCTGATAAGTCTGCAGATGACTGCAAACTGGGTGAAGTTATCGAATCTCCAAATGATGTCAGTACACTTCAGGAGGGTCTTATACAGACCAATGACTGGTGTCTTATACACAGTCTCAAACTGAATGCAAAGAAATGCGTCATCATTCTCTTCGGTATAAACAATGTCCCTTCACACTATCAAATTAACAACAATACCCTATGTAGCAATGAAGTGGTAAGGGATCTGGGATCATAAGTAGACTGCAACCTTAACTTTGAGCACCATATGTCTACTTTAGTAAGGAAGGCTTTCTATGTAGCACACTTGATTAGCAAATGTCACTAATCAGGCCCATAATTGAATATAACGTCCTTTTCAGCATGTATCATACAAAGCACCTGTAGCAATTGGAGAGACCACAGACATTTCTAACAAAGAATATCAAGGTACTCCAGCACATGCATTGCACATACTAAAGTCCCTGTCACTATACTCAGTATCTGTTTGTGGACAGAGTGAAAAGGGGATGTGAGATTGATCTCACCATGTAAATGTTTCTCATTAGTTGGACTCAAATGAGCTCATCTACTAAATGGACCCACCATCACACATGCACGTTGATTCCTGTGAGATTAGAATTCCTTACCTATCTAGTTATACAACCTAGAAGGCACAGTAATTAATGCAAGCACCACCACAAAAGTCTAACTTATACAGTGGGATAGTGTACTTTACATAAGATGGCATCAGTGTTGGGTTGCTGAGACAATGCTATTGGAAGAAGGGTGTGACACTGATGTGGACACATCCTGCAGTGTAAAATTAATGCTAGGCTACTATTTTAATAAGGCCAGCAATAGTCAAGTTCATAATTATGCAACTCCATACACACACACAAATTGACTGATGTGAGATTCAAATATCCTACCTATGTAAAAACTCAATAAAATAAAAAAACAAAGAAATATCCCAATCCACGAGACCCTTGTCGGCAATAACTCAGCACCAAAGAAAGTCCTGAACGCGTTTTTTATTTAATAATAGACACAAGGCGTTTTCACCACAGAATACTGTGGCTTCATCAGAGGAATAAAACAACAGGAGGAACACTCCATAAAAATATTTAAAAATCAGGAAGTGACATCTTTACTATTTCCTGAAAGCAAGCTGGTACTACAAATCACAAACACATATAATAAAATCGGTGCAAAAGCACCCTGACAAAAAGTAAATTATAAAACAGGCCAGCAGGTAAAACAATGTATACACATTCAGTCTACTAAAATAATAGACTGAGAATCAAAAATAATTCTTTATAATCAATAATTAATAAACAGCCAGCGCTCTCTCAGGTTAATACATGTCAAGAAGATGTCAAAAAAGTATTATTCAACCAGTTTTTTCTCCCATACATCACAAAGCAAGTGAAAAAGTAAAAAAATGTATATATGTAATGTGAGACAACCTGATGTGCTACAAAACATTACCAATTGCTAACATTATATAGGAAAGTAATGTATGAAGAGTATGTTTACATTCTTTACAAAGGAGTCCAATTATTGCTAAGGTGCACCTATCTTAAGTAGCTCCTTAATTTTAACACTGGGGTGATGTTACAATTAATATTAAGGCCGGGGTGTCTGAAAGCGTCCAAGCGCAACTGCCATTCTAGTTCTCGATTCTCCAGAATTAATGAAAATGGTCCACCCCTAATTTTCAATGGTACATGATCTATAGCCATGAAGTGGAAACTATGGCCCGGGTTCAAACCTATATGCTTGGCCAAAGCATTATCACTCTTACCATTCTTAATTGCATACATGTGTTCATACATTCGGTCACGGATTCTACGGTCCGTCTTACCGATGTAAAATGATTGGCAACAATCACACATGGCAATATAAATGATAGATTTACTCTCACAGTTCAATGGGCAACGGATGAAATATTTTCTATCCCTAACTGTGAATGTTTCACCTGGTTTGACCTTATTACAGAATTTGCAGAAACCACATGGGTACATCCCTCTCTTTTTATTAAAAGTATATTGAGACATGTCCCTTTGTAACAATTCCTTAAGGTTATTGGCTCTTCTGAAGACAAATCTGGGTTCACTACCAAGTTTTTCAGCCAGTAAGGTGTTAGTGGCTATAAAGTGCCAGTTCTTACGTATTATTGCTAGAATGCCTTTAGAATTTTTACTGAAAGTGGTAATGAAACTCAGTGAAAAATCACATTCTTCACCCACCGAGATTGTTTCCACTGTGGTACAAGTGGTGGAGTCCAAACCGGTAGTACCTACTTTGCTGGTTGTCCCAACCAATGTGGAAACTATTTGAGCTAGTAAAGGTTTATAAAAACCATTAGTTCTTTTACTAACAACTTCCTGAATGAGGTCGGATAACATTAGATCAGGGTACCCTCGGTTTGTGAACATTTCCCTCAAAAGTTCACATTCCTTTAAGAAGTCACTCATAGTACTGCACATTCTCCCTGCCCTCACCAGTTGTCCCTTTACAATAGACCGTTTCTGTTGGTACGGATGGAAACTGGAGAAGTGCAGGAAAGAATTGCAGTACGTAGGTTTCCTGAAAACTGTCGACATCAGGATGTTACTTCTGGCGTCCTTCACTAACTTGACTCCAGCATGCTTGTTTTCAGGAAATAGTAAAGATGTCACTTCCTGATTTTTAAATATTTTTATGGAGTGTTCCTCCTGTGGTTTTATTCCTCTGATGAAGCCACAGTATTCTGTGGTGAAAATGCCTTGTGTCTATTATTAAATAAAAAACGCGTTCAGGACTTTCTTTGGTGCTGAGTTATTGCCGACAAGGGTCTCGTGGATTGGGATAATCCTACCTATGTAGCTATACAGTCTAGAAGACACAGTACTTAATGCAAGCACCACAACAGAAGTTGACTTATATAGTATGAGAGTGCACTTTATAAAGGATGACATCCGTGTTTTTTACTTGAGAAGATGATGTTGCGAGAAAGTTCTGAAAATGAAGTGGACTAACCTTTCAGTTTAAAATTAACTCCAGCAGTCATTCAAGCCTTATCTACAAAATGACAAATGCACACAGGCACACACATTGACTGCTATGAAATTAGATTCCCCCTACCTATTAAGCTATGAAATCTAGAGGACACAGTACTTAACCCAAGCACCACTGAAGAAGACTTCTACACTGTGGTAGTGCACTTTATACAGGATGGTTTAGGAGAGAAGATGATGTTGGGAGAAGGGTCTGAAATTGGTGTGGACTCAGCCTGCAGTTTAAAATTAACTCCAGGCTACTACTGTATTATGGATAGCAGTCATTCAAGTCATATCTGCACAACAACATTCACACACAGACACACACACACACACACACACACACACACACACACACACACACACACACACACACACACGCACACACACGCACACATGCACACACGCAAGTTGACTTTCTGAGATTAGAACTCCCTACCTCTCTAGAGGACACAGTACTTAACACAAGTGCCACCATAGAAGTCTGACTTCTACAGCGTGAGAGTGCACTTTATACAGGATGACATCAGTGTGGTTTAGCAGATAAGATGATGTTGGGATAAAGGTGTAAAATTGATTGAAATTGATGTGGTCTCACCTTGCAGGTTGCAATTAACTCCAGGCTACTACTGCATTGTGGACATCAGTACTTCCAGTCATATCTACACAATGCCACACACACACACACACACACACACACACACACACACACACACACACACACACACACACACACACACACACACACACACATATACACACATGCTGACTGCCATG
Source organism: Protopterus annectens (assembly GCF_019279795.1). Taxonomy (NCBI): domain Eukaryota; kingdom Metazoa; phylum Chordata; order Ceratodontiformes; family Protopteridae; genus Protopterus; species Protopterus annectens. The sequence goes on along the minus strand of NC_056743.1, from coordinate 39,275,691 downwards.
ATATTAGAACCCCTACCTATCTAGCTATGCAATCTAGAGGACATAGTACTTAATACAAGCACCACCACAGAAATCTGACTTTACAGTCTGACAGTGCAGTGTAGCTAGAATTAGTGCCTAGTTCTGCTTCAGAACAAATCCATATTTGTTGATACGACAGAGTAAGGTCAATGCTATACATCAGCTATGCTGCCATCAATGTACATTACAGAACTGAGTATGACATGTACCTACCTGTCTTGTGTGTCTGAGACACGCACACTTGTGAAACACAGGATGTACAATGAATGAATCAGGTTATGATGATGGTATGTAAACCTTAATGAATGTTTGATATAAACTATGGTATGTGCTCATGCATGGGCAATGTATCCTGTCAATACCAAGCAATACTTACTGTTCCAATACAGGAGCATGATGATCTCTGAACATCAGGGTTGTATGTTTTTTTATATCATTTGTAAATGTTAGTGCTGCAGTGCAGAACCAACTGTCTAGAATGAAATGGTCAGTAAACCACACAGTTCACTGTATTTCACATCAGTACATTTTCCATGTAAGCGAGTAATATCATCCAGTAGTAATACTTATTTTAGTTCCAAATCACTACCAAAAGTACAATGCTGAGAAATGTATTTGCACAAAAATTGGCAAAGTGTTACCACATACACGATGATAGTTTGACGTGTTGAAATGAAACTGTGAAGCACCAGTGTTTAGTGGTGTTCAGTGGTGCTCTGCATGTTTTATTATACCTTTCCATGTTAGCTCCAAAGCTCAATTCAAAAATGAAATGTTGTGTTTGATTTCCCCATTTGTGTGATGGTACACTGTGAGCACAAACAGGCTTAGCAGCAATACACAGCTCCCAGCACTCTGAATAGCAATTAGTGGAGCAAATCCACTTGTTAATCTTGCTTTTGCAGTGGGACAAGGTATAAACTCTCTGAGCTAAAAGAAAATGCAGAGCTGAAGCAGGATTTGACTCCAGCATGCAGATGATTTTACAAAGAGTGTCAGAATGTGATTATTATTAACTTTTTATCATGTTTTTGAATACCTAGGAATGACTATTATACATATGTTTCCTGACAAAATTGTGCATGTAATACGTACTAAAATAATTTTTATGCCTACTACACATAGATATTTTCAAGGGAAATCACACTCACCACATTATGCAATAACACCTGAAATTAATAGCCAACAGTACAAATTGAGTGAAGGAGAAGGTGTGAAGATAGACACAGATATAGAGACACATATGAAAGGGTGCTGTTATGGGTCGTTAATGTATATCTTAATGGTATGTCCTCAGTATTAATCAGACTGGCTCTGTATCAGTAATTGATGGCTGTCGTGGTGAAGAAGCTATAGGGCAGGCAAAAACTGATGATGACATAAGAACAGTAAGGATGGTTGAATAATTTGTCCTTATGTGCATGGATGTGTTTGCAAAGAACCTTTCTACAAGAATAAGCAGACTTCCCCAGGTAATGGCAACAACTCACCAGGTTTTGCCATGTCACACGAGCAGCCAGTCACTGCCACTCGCCAGTGGTGTGCAATACCAAATGCCGTGCAAAGGCTGAGGACAAAAAAGTAAAGGCTTCCTTATGGACCATTTCTGGCCATGTCTATGTGTGATTCTATTACACAGGAGAAAGAACAGAGGAATTAGCAAGAAGGCTGTGAGAAAAAGAACGACAGATATCCAATTCTTCATAACATAAATGTAAAAGTGTAGCCAGAATTTGCAGATTTTGGACTGTCACAACACCAAGGGTAGGTGACAACAACAGAATGATGTTCATAGGTTGGTACTAGGCTACCAGCCAGAGGGCCTATACAAGCCTAGCCATAACAATTCCCTGGCTATTTCTTCCCACACTATTTACTGCCCTGGACCCCTGTCTAGCAGGGTGACTGACGTGATCCCCGGGGTGAATTTTCTTTCTCCCATCCAATCGTCAAGGTTCCTTTTGAAGAGGGCCAAAGAGGCACTCTCCTTGACATGTATGGGTAATCTATTCCCGAGTCTGGGGAGTCCCTGGGTCAGGAACCTATCCATCCAGCATGTTTTGTTTATTGTGATGACAAGGTTTAGATCCCTGGAGCGTGTGGCTCTGAGGGATTGGGATTTCTTTAAGTGTAGCATGTCCAACAGCTCTGGGTTTGACATGGCCCTGTATGTTAAACAGAGATCACCTCTGAGTAGATGATATGCAACAGAGTATAGCTGGAGTTTTTTAAGGCGATCAGCGTAGGGCATCTGCTTTAGGCCTGTGATTCTTTTAGAGAGGTATTTCTGCGGCCTTTCCAGTTGTTGCAGATGTCTTGAGAGGTACATACCAAATGGTGTATTCTATAATGGGTCTAATGAAGGATGAGTACAGTGGGACAATGACCTCCTTTTTTCTGGATGAAAAGCCCTTAGTAATGAGCTGTGCCACATAGAAGGATTTCCTGACTGTTGTGGTGATGTGGTTATCAAAGGTGAGACCACTGTCCACCTGTGTCCCTAAAAGTCTCTTATCACACTTTTGGTGTTTAGTGTACTGCCACATATAAGGTAATTTACGGGTACGTGTTTTTTCCCAAAGGGGATAACTATACATTTCTTGGCATTGAGCTTGAGCCCATGGCTCTGGCACCAATCATCTGTTTCTGTAAGGGCCTTTTGTAGAGTATCCACATCATTTGGGGATTCAATAATGGATCCCAGTTTGCAGTCATCTGCGAACTTTGTTAGCCAGAGTCCCTTAGTGTTGGCCTGTACTTTAGGGAAGTAGATGCCAAATAAGTGTGGTCCCAGGACTGAACCCTGAGGTACTCCACTTGTCACTTGTCTGGAGCTGGATTTGGAGTCGGCTACTTTTACAGTTTGGGTTCTATCAGTAAGCCAGTTAGCAACCCATTAGGTGACGTAGGGATTAATGCCCAGCTTAGTAAGTTTATCTATGATTCCAGAGTGGGGGATGGTGTCAAAGGCCTTGGCAAGGTCTAGATAGGCTGTGTGGACCTCCTTACCCTTGTCCATGGCTCTGGAGACTGATTCAAAGAAGTCAATTAGGTTCAGGAGACAAGATCGGACCTTCACAAACCAAAACTGGGTGGGGTCCAGTGTTTGAAGGTTGCCAATGTCTTTGTTTCTAATTTCCATAATAATACAGTCCATGGCCTTGCAGATAAGGCTCGTCAGACTGATGGGATGGTAGTTTCCAGGATCCAAGGTGGATCCCCCCTTGTGGAGTGGGATAACTGTAGCTCTGCGCCACTCAGTGGGCATGAAACCTGAGGTGAGGCTATGATTAAACATGACACTTAGGTGAGGTGCCAGTTCATATTGTAGTTCATGTAGTACACAGCCTGGGATGTCATCTGGTCCCATGGATGCTGTATTCTTAGCTTTGGAGAGTGCGTTTTTTACCTGTGGGGCCGTTATTACTGGAATTTGGCAATCTTCCGGTATTGAGATGGGCCATTTAGGGGGTGAGAGGGGGGTGAATTGGCACTGAATTGATCTGCCAGGATATTGGCAATATCCTTGGGATCAGTATATTTAATGCCATTTTGTTTTAGCTCAGAGCAGATCTGAGCATTGCCATTTATATTCTTGACATATTTATAGAATGCCTTGTGGTTGTCTCTGGAATCTTTGGCAATTTTATTTTCATATTGGACAACTAACTTTTTGCAGCGTGTAATTCCAGAAAGTTATGTGCCAAGTCATCCTATTTAACCTCCAAAACACCAAGTATAACAAGCCAAACCACTAACGCTATCAGTGTTGAATATCTGAAAAAGTGCCTGCAAGGTCTTGGGATCAGTATATTTAACACCATTTTGTTTTAGCTCAGAGCAGATCTGAGCAGTTCCATGATCTACAATATGCACTAAACCAAGTTTTTCAGGAGCACTAAACCAAGTTTGTCAAGAGCACACATGGGTGAAGTGGAGATCTATGTATGAGTCATTAGTTTTTTGTGGGACAGGTGCCCATTTTTTACTTTTCTCTTTCAAAGAGACAGGAATGTTGGGGAAGGTCCTTAGGAATGTGAGGGTCAGGTAGGAAGTTTAAGTGAGGAAACAGCCACAAACATACAGGAAAAACTAGACAGACAAGAATGGTGAGGGACACAAAAGATTGGGGGACACCATGATTGGGGATAGGTAGAGTGCATTGGAGGCCCACCCATGTCAAGCCTGAGAACAGTGAAAATCTAGTCCTTTCCCTCACAACTGTCATCACTGTCTTCTTTATCAATTTCCTGTGTTAGTGCTTGACATAGCATTGTCTTTACTATGTGATGAAGCATCTTTTTGACACAGCTGAGTCAGACACTGAGGCCTCTTTCCACAATTTCCTACACCAGCCCTGGTAGCTCTTGGTGGGTGACAAAATCACTACCTCCACTAATGCTACTACCAGAAGGTGCCAGTTTATGATGCAGAACATAGTCACACTTTTTCAGATATTCAACACTGACAGCGTTAGTGGTTTGGCTTGTTATACTTGTAAGCTTGTAAGTCCAATGAAATGCTTTTCTATGAAAGAGAGCTTATCAATGTTTGTAAATGTACATCAGATGGATAGACTATCACGAGGTGATTAATGCAGGCTGGGGTATGATACATACACATGTCAGTACACATACTGTTCTACACACAGAGTTAGCCTATGTGAAGAGAGAAGATCATTTTACTTAAGAATTCTATCCATCATAGATATGAAGTGCATTTTTAATTCATTATTATAATTGTTCAGCTTAAACAATTACGCAAATATTCAAATCTGTTTCATAAGTAAATAATTTTTTCATAAGTAAATCATTTTTCAGATATGCTACTTAGAAAAATGTATTTAGCAAAGCATTAATAAGATATTTCTTGCAATACACATAATTATGATTGCCATTTGAACGTAGTGTTACCTTCCTAATCAAAATATTGTTAGAAATTGTATTTTAACAGCCTATTTTAAAAATAAAGTGTTATCTATATTTGAACCCTGGATCACTTGTGTGATATTTCTAAACACACTGCACTTCTACCTCATACCACAGAAAAAGCTATCTGAACAGGTGGGTTGTCCACCAGTAAGTAGTATCCAAAAGTGCTGATGGCTGCACAGTGCCTGTAAGCCTGTTTGCACTACACAAGACTATCTAAATAACATTTTTCACTTTTTTCCTTAAGCAGGTAGTGTTGATTGCATTATGCTGAGCAGCGAGCAAGTGTACAAGGCAAAAACATTAATAAAAAGCATAGAAAGTTATCACAGTGAATCCTACATCTGGAGTAATAATTTCTACAGTCCCTTTACTCCATATGGATTTGAACCCCAGAAAAAGTTTAATGGGCCAAAGTTGCTGCATTTACAGCATCTGCCACAGAAACAGTTATACAAAATGTGCACATCACTCACTCATTAAAAATACAACACAGCAATTCCAAACATGTTTGCACTAATGCAGATTACAGAAATGAAATTGTTCAGTTTCTTTCAACTGTGAGCCCTGTTTACGTACTGCTATGCACTGCTGACATTACACAGGCAAAAAGAACAAATGTAACAATTTATATTCCACACAGAAACATATGTAACAATTTATATTCCACACAGAAACATACATAACAATTTATATTCCACATGAGGGTTATGCTACTCAATGCCAGGAGTTTAAATCTCAAAATGCACCCGCTCGAAGCACTCCTAAGTATGGACAACGTCAACATCTGTGTAGTAAACTGAAACCTGGTTCAAGGCTCCACAGAGCACCTCAGCACTACTGGGCTACAACTCATATCACACATTTCAGCCACAGAACATGGACCGAAACACAAAAGGAGGGGGTGTATCCATATTCATCAAGGATACCTACACCTTCAGGTTAGTGGCGCAGCATGATACCTCTGAGATCATCCATGTGCAACTAACATCAGACATATCTGCAATGCAAATTGTGGCCTGCTACAGATCACCCTCCATGACCCAGGACCACCACTCCGCCTTTCTGGAGACACTGGAAAACATGAAGGTCCTACCGAACACCCTGATATTGGGTGATTTCAATTACCCTACCATTTACTAGGAAAACTACTCAAGTACAAACTCCCAGGTCCAGTGCTTCCTGGGATTTATCAACTCAAATGCCCTGAATCAGCTGGTAAATTCCCCTACCAGAGGTGAAAACATATTGGACCTGGTCATCACCAACATGGGCGACAGGTGTTCCACACCAGAGGTCAACCCGTCACTGATTAGATCAGACCATAAACTAATCACTCTGGATGCCTACACCACACCACCACCTCCAACCAAGGAAACCACAGTGAAAAACCTTTCTATAGCAAACTTCACCTTACTTAAGACAGAGGTGGTAAGTTTCACAGCCCCTACGCTAAAAGATAACAGTGTCCAAGATGCAGGAACCTTTACAAATGCACTCTATGAGCACCTACAAGTATGCATGGATCATGCCATCCCTAGCAAAAGCAGGACTTACTCCCCTAACAGAAGGAAACCAGTTTGGTGGACCCCTGCAATAAACAGGCTATACAATAGACGGAGGAAACTAGTTCAGAAAAAAAGCAAATCCCGAGAAGGAAAGACATCCCTGATCAGTATCAGTAAGAAACTACAGTCCCTCATAAAATCCTCCAAAGCTAGCTTCGAAAGAAAAATAGCCAAGGATTCGAAAGATAACCACAAAGCCTTCTTTAGCTGTGTCAAGAATCTAAGTGGCAACTCACAGATATGCTCTGAGCTAGTGCAAAATAGCGCAAAATATACTGAACCCACTGATATTTCCAACATCCTGGCAGATAGATTCAATGCAAACTTCACCCCCTCTCTCACCCCCAAAAGGGCCCACAACAATACTGAAAAAGTGTAGTGTCCCGGAAATCACAGACACACAGGAGAAAACAGCCCTTTCAAAAGCCAAAAACACAGCGTCAATGGGGCCAGATGGTGTCCCAGGCTGCGTCTTGCACAAACTACAGAACAAACTAACCCCCCACCTAAAGACACTGTTCAGCCTCAGCCTCTTCACAGGCTACATGCCCATAGAATGGCACACAGCAATGGTTATTCCACTCCACAAAGGAAGGGCCACGACTGACCCTGGTAACTATCACCCCCATAAGCCGGACTAGCGTGGTCTGCAAGGCTATGGAGCACATCATCATGGAACTCATTAACAAAGACATTGGGAATCTCCAAACACTTGACCCGACCCAGTTCAGCTTTGTTAAGGGCCAATCATGCCTACTAAACCTGGTTGACTTCTTTGAGACAGTCACCAAGGCCATAGATGAGGGGAAGGTAGTTCACATAGCCTACCTTGACCTCGCCAAGGCTTTTTACACCATTCCCCACACAGGAATTATAGAAAAACTCACCAGCCTGAACATAAACCCCTACGTCACAAGATAGGTTGCCTACTGGCTTACAGACAGAGCTCACACAGTAAGAATAGAGGGCTCCAGGTCTGACTCTAAACCAGTCACAAGTGGTGTCCCACAAGGCTCGTTCCTGGGACCCCTACTGTTCGGCATATACTTCTCAGAAGTACAGGCAAACACAGGAGGACTATGGCTAACCAAGTTCACTGATGATTGCAAACTGGGAGCCATAATTGACTCTCCAGCTGACACAGACTTTCTCCAAAAGGGCCTTACTGAGACGGACACCTGGTGTCAAAGTCATGGTCTCAAGCTAAATGCCAAAAAATGCATAGTCATCCCATTTGGGAAAAACATAACACCCATGAATTACCACATAGGTGGCAGGCCCCTTAATAAAGAAGAGGCAATAAGAGATCTGGGGACCCAGGTAGGTAGTAATCTCTCCTTTGACAATCATATTGCCAAAGTAGTTAGGAAATCCTTCTATGTAGCCCATCTAATTACTAAAGGGTTCACATCTAGAAATAAAGAGGTTATAGTGCCGTCTACTCATCATTCATCAGGCCCATCATAGAGTAAAATGCCCCGTTTGGGATGTACCTCAGAAGATACTTCCAACAGCTGGAAAGACCACAAAAGTACCTCACCAAGAGGATTACTGGTCTTAAACATATGTCCTATGCAGCCTGACTGGAAAAACTCCAGCTGTACTCAGTGGCATATAACTTACTCAGAGGTGATCTCTGCCTGACTTACAAAGCCATGTCCAACTCAGAATTGATGGACATGCTCCACCTAAAGAAATCCAAGTCACTGCGAGCCACTCGCTCTTGTGAGTTAAACCTCACCACAACAATAAATAGAACATGCTGGAGGGATATATTCCTGTCACAGAGACTCCCCATGCTTTGGAGCAAAATTCCTAACTACATCAGGCAGAGCCCCTCACTAACACTCTTCAAGAGAAATCTTGACGAGTGGATGGGTAACAGAAAATACACCCGTAGGATCACTTCATTGGCTCTTCTTGACAGAGGCTCAGTTAATTAATCAATGGGGTGGCGAAAACTGACACACTCTGGCTAGGGTTATAAATGCCCTCAGGCAGATAGCCTAGTACCTACTTATGAACCCATGAACCTATAAGAACATATGTAACAATTTATATTCCAAACAACAATTTTGTCTTGTGGCTGTTCAGAGTGCTGTAGCAAAGCACACCTATGGGAATGTGTAATGCAATATTGATGGCAAGACGAGTTACATTTCTCAGTCTGTACCTCATTCACTGCCTCGAAATGCTGCCAGTCAACAGTGCACTCTGCCAAAGTGTGCACAAATGAGGAACACAAAAAAAAATGAAAAAATGTAATAGACAATTGTCACTAGAGACACATATATGGTAATAAGTATAAAAAGGCAGAATTGTGAAATTTCCTAGGTCTGTGGGTGGAACAACCTGATCATATGCTCAGAAAATATGCATTAACTCCATCAGACACCACACTATCTGGAATTGAACCCTTAATTCAGTACAATAACTACAAACACTAAGTTGTCTTTTTTATCCTTCTTTACCACCAGCACAAGACTAGAAAATATTACTTTCGTATTTGCTTCACCATGTCTACATTAATGTGCTATTGATCAATATTTTACAGTACTAATGGTGCACACAATTTTAATGCCAGGTTGCCAACATTTCTGAGTATTTCCCCTCCTCTCAGCTTAACTACAGATATGCAATGTCATGGTTATTTATTTGCATCTTTGTTTCAATGTGTAATGCAGTTGATCAGCATTTCAGACAGATTTTAAGCAGGTTATGGGCAGCGTGCTCTTAGTACAAGGATGTCAGTGTTGTTAAAGTTGTTCTCATAGCTTTCAATGTGCTTACACATTTTTATTGTAAGTTCACTCTGCATGATTCAAACATTTCAGAGAGAAAAGTCACTCCAGTATTACTTGTTGCTGTTGTTGTCATCAGAGCAATCAGAAGCAGTTGCAAGCCATTGGCAGCTAACAATTGTTGCTGCTTCTCCCTGCAGTCCTTTGGTGCATGCCTGCAATTGTGTAGCTATCTACACCATATTTACATCTCCTACACCAAGTGATGTTTTTTTAAATTCAGGAATGCTAATGATTGCATACCTTATTGCATCTTCATAGTGCTCAGAGGGCTGAATCTACACTATAGAAAGGTAATTGTATGGCTTTGGAAGTGGAAGGAGGGGACTCTGACTTGATGCGGACAGAGCATCATTAATAGTTACTTGGTGGAGATTCTTCTACAAATCGCTCCACTATTTCATAAGTTATGTTTGTCTTTTTCACTAACTGCTTACATGTTCATATTTGGAATATATTTCTATATGAACTGGAAAAAATTGCAATCCATGTAAATCTGAAATTTCACTGCTGTTATACTGCACAAATGTCAGTTCGGGATCACTATAGAATCCCAAAATACTGAAATCTCGAATTTCAGTATTTTTAAATTCTATAGCCGAAACCTTTAAATACCGATACACCATAATGGCGAAATTTAAAATCACAAACCTACAGTGCAAATACACCACACACATACACATACACACAATCTCCCCCCACAGTCAAACAATCCTACACTACAGACAAGCAGAGGGGCAAGCCATCCTGCACCCCCATGTGGGGGGGCTGCACCCCCACACCCCCCTAATTATATATACTAACTCTGAGATCGCACAATCACACACACAAAGGTAACTCACGCACACACATTTCACAGCCCCTTGCACACACACATCACAGCCAAAACACATACTAACATACACAAAAGCCCCTAACCAACACACTCATATGTACTTACCTACACTTACACCTATGCATTCACACGCTGCAACATCAGAAGCTCCGAACCTCGGTATATTGAATTTCGTGCTTCTTGTGTTTTGGAATTTCAAGGCTTCGGTATTATAATTTCGAAATACTAAAAGTCGGGATTTCAGTATTTTGAAATTATAAAGGGAAGCCATCACTTCTTAGTGCACCCCCCACCCTGTGAGAATGATGATCACTTGTGCTATGGGCTTTGTTCATTTCTGTTTGACTTAGGGTTGTATATATGTGTGATGCACAGAGTTGATAGGTACGAGCCTGACAGTATGCAGGTAGTTTATCTCTTTACACATTTGTTCATATACTATAGGTTCCACACTTACTTTGACATTACTGCAGTTAGGAGTCATGTGCTATGGGGTTGTCTCTGTCTGATGCTATCCAGACACAGACATTACATGGGTAACTAACATTTGTGAACATCAGATGGCATCACTTTTAATATGCGCATGTGTTTAGGCTATCATATTCTTTTCAGCATAGTTGAATGTGTACACTGACCTTTGATTCTTAGGTGGTGAGTGTGTGTGCTATCCTTTGCCTCTTAGCCAGGACAAGGGCATAGGTTCATAGAGGTTCATAGATTAGTACTAAGCTAACTGCCCTTGCGAGCCATTTTAAGCTTAGCAAATTGTCCTCCTCAAACCTAAACCTTGTGTTTGTTGTGTGAAAAGGCTTAACCCCTAAACCACCCCCTCCAACCCACATCCCTACATATGCTGGCTATCTGTGTGTGCTATCCTTTGCCTCTTAGCCAGGACAAGGGCATAATGCACATCCCTACATCTGCCGGCTATCTCTGCAGCTGGAGGTTCCCCCTCAGATTCCTTTTCTGTGTGTGTGGGAGGTAATGTCCCTGACTGTGGTCCAGGAATGTGTGGTCCTGACCCTTGCTGCCCCTGTTGCAGCTGTTTCCTCAAGATGATATTGTGCAACATGGCACAGACTGTGAGAATTTCTACACAGGTGCCTGGATCATACTGCTGGGCACCCTCTGATCTGTCTAGGCATCAGAAACATGACTTCAGCATTCCAAGCGCATGTTCTGTGATGTTTATAGTTTGAGCATGGGCATTGTTGCATCCTTCTTCTGCAGGTATGTGTGCATTTCTGATGGATGTCATGAGCTATGGCTCCAGTGCATAACCTGCATCACCCAGTAGATTCCAATGTGGGAACATCACCCCTGGCAAACCTTGTGTAAAGCCATGAGGTATACCATATGTTTCAGTCATGATCACTGCCTGGATTACTTGCACAGATATTGAGAATGATCTTTCGGACATTACAAACAACCTGTCAGTTGACTGAGTGGAACCCCTTCCTGCTGATGCATGTCCATTCTGTTCAACAGGTTGGGCTTTTACTTGTATGTGAATGTAGTCTGTGGCCCCAAGACTTCAGGGAAGTAGAATTACTGCATTGTTCTTGCTTTCTCCCCTGCTGTGCATGGAAAATAGATGTACACCCATGCATGTTGTCACATAGCATTTTGATATTGGTGAAATATTCTGGAATCTGAGGCCTGTGACACACCTAGGCTATCCCATGTGTGTCTCTGGAATGTACTACTTGCTAATATCCTTAATGCTACATATTCCTTAGTTTCCACTGGTACAAGTTCTCGATTTCCCCCAGGTTTGAGGTGTGGCTGGCAGAGGTTGCAGATTTCCTATAGTGTTTCTCTATCAACCTTGTATCGCTCTACTGTTTCAATATCATGCAGTTCGTTATATGTTAAACAGAGTCTGAACACCCTTCTTCTGTTTGGATGTGGTCTGTCTGCAGCATCACCAGCATATATTTGGGCCTGTTGCACATCCACATGCAACAGAGCAGCAGTAGCCCCTAACATTGCTTTTTTTTCTAAGTGTGATAGTGGCTGTATTCCAATAGGTTTTGGTGTTCAGAGTCAAGGGCTACAGCATTTTTACACAGCTACTTTATAGCTTACTGAATGGCTCCACCATATTGGATTGGTTCCTTAGCATGTAATTTAGCTGTTTATGTTTAATTAGCATACTGTGTTATTTATCTTTCTTTGATGTCTCTACACAATGTGTAAAGACGTTTAATAAATATGAAGCAGCATGCGCACATGATAGCAGTGCGGAAATAAGTCATTCATGAATCCAGCCCTTTGTAACATTTTTCTAATACTGGAGGTTTGTAATGGTTGAAAAGTGAAACCCTCTTTGTTGCCCTTTAATGGGTTTTCTTTGATTACAGAAAGAATAGTGCTTGTAAAGTATAAATTAAATTGGGTTGGGTGTCATCCTTTTTATCAAACCCAAAAAATAAAAGAGGAGTTTGTGAGCGTGCAGTCCAAACAACAAATACAAATAAACCAAAAGGACTTATGTAGTGCACTAAAAGTAGATATAACTGCCAACTATCAAGGGTAAAATGTTTATTGCACCTGTTTTTTTTGTGGTCATATGTAGATAAAAGTGCCAACTATCAAGGGTAAAATGTTTATTGCACCTGTTTTTTGTGGCCATATGTAGATAAAAGTGCTAACTATCAAAGATAAAATGTTTATTGCACCTGTTTTTTGTGGTCGTATGTAGATAAAAGTGCCAACTATCAAAGATAAAGTGTTTATTGCACCTGTTTTTTGTGGTCATATTACCTCTTGTGTTATTTAAGTAGATCACCTAGGCTGATTTTTTATTCTGAAGAAGTTCTGTGATACTACTGGGATGAAAGTGCTAAATCATCCAAATAAATTATGTTTCTGAGATGTCCCTAAGGTGTTTTTCTTGGTATTCTACATTTTACCCTCAACAGTTGGCACTTTTATCTACTTTTATGGCACTCCATCAGTCCTTTTTGTCTATTTGTTTTAGTTATCTGGACTGTACACTCACTCACTCCTCTTTGGTCACTGTTGTTTTCCAGAGTGTGGCAGTGTCCACTAGATACCAACTGGGCTTCCAGTATGTCCACATGAAGTAACAAAGGCATTTTATCCATTGAAGATGCTTTTGAAGTTCCCCCAATTCTCTGAATACTCAACTAATTCCTTTAATTTCGTAAAAGCAATCTCTTTTGAACAAGACACTGGAACATTTATCCTTGAAAAGCCCTCCGCCTTCTACACAACTCATATTGGTACAACCAGGGCTGAACAATGCTCCCCAGGATACAAGTTACATGACTCCTTCCTTCTGGGTTCCTGATACTTGAACTGCGGCTTCTAATGGCTGAACATCTTTTTCAGTTAATGTCACCAACAGAACTGATACCCTACGTACTGCGAGGAACTTCAGTGACTGGTTGCGCACAGCTTCTTTAATATACCGGTGGATCCTGAACTGTTCCTTTTAATGGTAGTTTGCTAATGCTTATGGCATCATTAGCAAAAAAGCTTTCTAAGGTATGCAGTTTACAACTGGGCAATGCTTTCCTTAATGAATGCTTGAAAGCCAAGAGAGTACCAAAGGGACTCAGGCTTTACATGCACCCAAATGGGCTTTTACCAGCTAGTGAAGCATATTTTGATCTTATATCTATGTCTGACTGTCATGGTCTTGAACTCGTTAATTTTATCATCAAAAGCAACAATGTTTCTTTGAATCAACTTAAACGATCAAGTTACCAATGATTTATTATTTGTTTATCACAGAAATAGATATGATGAGATTTTTTACTAATATTGATGCTATGTGTAAGAGGAATGTTGCATGCAAACAAATTAAATTGTTGAGGGATCATATTGCGTATTCCAATAACACTGCATGCCCTCCCCCCAAAAACTCTAAAAGTTTTTCTGAAGTACAGTAGGTCAACAACTCTTGCCAAGTTCATAGCTTTACACACACAGACACAGAAAAAGGGGATTGCTATCAGGATGTTGAGTCCAATTCTAATTCTCCACCCCCAGGCCTTGCACCACAGATTGGTGTTCAGGGTCAGTTTCTCCCTCTGTTACTTAAATCTGAAAGGGTTAGGAATAACCAAATGAATTCCCATAATAATGATTTGTTACAGCCAGCTTTTCCTCATGCACTCGAGGGGGCACATAAAATGGGGCAGGGGCAGGGATAGAGGAAACATACAGGGCAAAGCACACAGGAAGAATTTCTAATGCAACAGGATTTTCTTATTCATTCTCAACAAAGCAGTACAGTTTTCCATGGAGGTATCAAGTGGTCCTATCAGGGTTTCAACATATTTAATTACACAGACTTGCACATCACCAAGGAACATTTTTCTCTTTTCAGCAAAGGTTTTAAGTTTGCACCACACCCCATCACTAATATATCTGATTTAATGGTTGAACTTAGACTCTACCAGAAAACATAATTTACAGCACTAGCCTACAGAGTCAAAGTCTATTACCAACATGTCCACAGTTAAAATGAGGGAGGAAAATGACCTATAATCCATCCCTCCATACCAGTTTCACCATATCTGAGAAGAGTTGTGAGAAGGACTTTTATAACTACTTGGCATGTAGGAAACAACATGTTTTTAATTTAAGCAAATGTGAAAGAGGTATACAATTTGAATTAAGAAACAACCCAAACATTAGAGTCATGATGCCAGACAAGTGGGGTGGCATTGTTCTTGTTGATAGGATACAAGATATCATAAAATATACTATGGTTTCTAAAAATGAAATGTCAGTGGCATACAGGAAATTGATCTTTTCCTGGATGACTTTTTGATGCAGGGTGTGATTTCATGCAACACCTACAATTTTTTACAGGAAACCACCCTGTCACTCCAGCTGCCTTTAGTATTCCCAGAATACTCAAAGACATTTCTGTTGTCCCTTATAGACCTATTGTAGCCGGACAATGATCAAAAACCTATGCCCTACCAGTATTTATTGATGAACGTTGAAAGACATTTTTCCACTGCGCAACATATTCTAAGGGATTCATGGGATGTTTTAGTCAAAGTCAAACCAGCACATCCTTTGGATCAGTAACCTTTTCTTACTGTATATGTCATTCACTTACTTACTGGTATACCACATTTCATACAGCATTACTGGATTTGACACCTTGATGGTAGCTTTATTCATTTTCTCGTGGAGCTCATGGAAATTATTAGCAGATATAATTTCATCTTTTTTGAGGGGGAATTCTATAAACAACAACAAAGTGTGGCTACAGGAGCAGCTTGTCTCCCTCCCCTAATTTTACTCTTATATCTAGTAATGGTACCCTTATCTCTCCAGACCAGAATACCAAACTCTTAGGCATTACAATTGATAATCAACTAAAATTTGACACTCACATTAACGCTATAATAAAATCTACTAATAGAAAACTTGTCTCTCTCTATAGAATCAAATCCTTCTTAACTCCTGAAGCCAGAACTACTATAGCTAGAACCCAGTTAATTTCTACCCTATTATATGCCTCCCCTATATTTACTAATCTTTCTAAGTTTAATCTGAACAAACTAGCAATAGCATATAATAGTATTGCCAGATATGCCACTAACTCTCCATATAGGACTCATCACTGTCACAATCTAAAAAAACTAGGCTGGCTTGAACTACCCCACCTAATTCAGCTTAACCAACTTACTATTGCACACAATGCCCTTTATCACCCTGACAACACTCCAATGCTCTCTACCCTCATAAAACCTTACACCAATCTGAGGAACCTACGCTCCTCTAACAAAGTATTGATTCATACCTCCTTATCTAATAACTTAGCAGGTGACTCTAGATTTTCCAACTCAGTTGGAAAAATTTGGAATCAACTACCTCAACACCTCACAACCCTAACATCACTCCCACTATTTAAAACTAACCTAAAACTCTTCCTATCCAACCACTGGCTCTGCTCGTGTAATAACCCTGACTAATCGTCCTCATCAATAAGCCTGACTAATCATCTTAATCTTCATTTCCTTTATTCTCATTTATTTATAATCATTTATTTGATTCATTAACATTCCTTCTTACTTAATAAATCTAGACTACTAGATTTTCATCACCACACTTGATTCTGATACTCCCTCTACTAAATGACATATATCTTAATTTCTCAACCTCTAATGAAATTGCTTTTAGAGTAAACAATGTTCATAACTCCTATATTCTCCAGTACTACACTATTCTGTATTCAAATGACTTCACATCCTGTTGGAGTGTTACAATTCTATGTTTTTTTCTGTATATTTTGACCTGTTTAGAAGTATTGTAGTAGAACATAGGCTTACAGTTCTGTGTATTTTTTTTGCATATTTCTTGTATAATCTAATATCTTGAATTTTTGATATTTTGCTAAAATTTTTAATCTCGTTAGTAGTATTGTAGTGGAGCTTTTCTCCTCGGGCCTCCACTGAAAATGGACATGTATCCAGTTGGACTAGCCCGGTAAACAAATGTAAAATAAAAATAAAATAAATAAATTGCACTGTTATTTTCATTAATCTTGTTAAGTACAGCTGGGAGAAATTCCATGTCTTGGAATCTAGGTTCAATCGATACTGGCAGTCCTTTTTTAGATATTTGAATTACATATTCATATTTTGGATAGGTTCTCATGATTTGATTGATGAATTCATCAATTATATTAATATCACTACCTCTTTTCTAAAATTCACACACCAGTATTCCTTTGAATCCATCAATTATCTGGATATTTCCCTATTTAAGAATATTCTGAAGAACAGGATTGACTCAACTGTATATCGTAAGCCTACTTTTTCTAGCACAATACTTACATTACAATAGTTGCCATCCTTACCCTTCTAAGAAAATATATTCAAAGTGCAATTGATCAGGCTTGCACTTCTGTGTTCTGGTGAATACCTATTCAGGTTTGAGGGTAATAAATTGCTGAATATGTTTAGAAGGTATCCTTGCCATTTACTTTCACAGTCCTATGATGAAATTCATAAAGGACTGGGTGTTAAATTTAAATGTTTACTTAACACTGGTAGTGATACCAACCCAAAGTCCATCCAACAGGTTTCCAAACATGGGTCTCCTGACAGAAAATATACAAATTTGCTTGTAATATAATACAATACAGACTCCATGTACATCAAGGACATTGTTTATAAGAACTGGAATATTCTCAAAACTGATGAAGATGTTTTACAAATTAGGTAATACTCCTAATTTTGTTTTAAAAGAAGAAGAAAATTTAAGAATTTATTTGAGTATAAAATTTAGGATACAAACCCATCCAACTGGGTACACGCAAGTGTGGGTTCTGCAAATGATGTTCCTTGATCTTTAAACAAGATCCCTTTATTCTCACTAATTCACTTATCACTAGGATAAGTTTTGTGAGGGGTAATTGTACCACTAGCAGTGTTACTTAAACTGTATTATCAGAGCTGTCCAGCATTCTACATAGGGAAGATGGAAAGGTAGTTCAGCAAGAGGATATGCAAGAATTGTTACAATATTTCAAAAATTAATTCCAACAATGCTTTGTATAAATACTCAGAACTGCCCTAATTTCAAAAACTTCCAATTTGCCATTTTTGGAAGTATTCGCCCATGCTCCACAAGGTGGTCCCTGGAAAAATAGAATCGAATAGAGGGAACTTGCGGCAGTTCAGTACTAATGCCTCTGTACTGCCAGGTCTCAATGAACATTTATCCATCGCCCCTGTTCTGAAGTAAAGAGCTGCCAGATTATACTTATACATTCAATACCCTCTTGATACAAGATTATATTTGCACTATATCAATAAGGTTCTCCACCTTTATATTAGTTTGTATACATGACTTTGGATATTTATTTGAGCTTTGAACATTTTATGCATGTTTTACGGACTTTCCTACGGTTCAGTAATTCTTTCTGTGTTCTTCTGTATCCTTTAATAGTTATATTACCTTTTTAATCTTCTTTTACTTCTATATATTAATATGATGTTTTTACCAATTGATTCAATCAATTATTCCACTGCAGCACAGTGGTACAGCAGTTAACATTGTCGCCTCACAGCAGGAGGTTCTCCAGTTCGATTCCCAGCTGGGGTGCCTTCTGTACAGAGTCTGCATGTCCTCCCTGTGTTTGAGTGGGTTTCCTCCAGGTGCTCTGGTTTTCCCCCATATTCTTAAGACATGTGTCTTGAGCATTTCTTCCCAGGCCTCTGCTAAGAATAGGGTCTGTTCTAATCAGACTTTCCCGATCAAAAAATAAAATAAAATTTGTGTGGCCATATGACCTCTTGTGTTATTTAAGCAGATCACCTAGGGTGATTTTTTATTCGGAAGAAGTCCTGTGATACTACTGGGATGAAAGCACTAAATTAACTAAATAAATTCTATTTTTAGATTTACCCAAAGGTGTTTTTCTTGGTCTTCTACATTTTACCCTTGACAGTTTACACTTTTATACACTTTTAGGACACTGAGTCCTTTTGGTTTATTTGTTTTATGTCATCCTTTTTTGTTATTAGTTGTGGGAGGTGGGAGTGGTAGATTGACTGCGCTGGAGAAGGTTTTTTGACAGTTGACCAAAATAATTTGGGGGTGTTTTTGTGTTCTTTTGGAACTTTAAGTAACAGAACATTTTGTCATTTGTAATCTGTTTTAGATAGGATTTTAAGTTGTCTGAAAGGTTGAGTATATATTGCATTTTGCTTGCATATCAATGTTTCCAGGCTTTGTCTCTCTTAGTTTGCTTGGTCAGCCAAGTACTGGTGCTAATTTGACCTAATTTGCCATTTCACTTAGGGTATTAAGGAAAGTGTTGTTGAACTAAGAGACAACATCATCTAAGGGCATTGTGTTTAGTGGACTCCAGTTACAGAGGTAAAGGAAGGAGATGTAAGTGTTTTTGTTAAAGTTGTCAAGTTATATACTTGGTTGTATCTTTTTTAAGTGTTGCCATTGTCTCAGTATATATGTCAGGGGATTGTCACTAACACTGTCAGGTTAGTATCTGGAAGAGTTTACTGTATTGTTGGTAGACCCCAGTCGAGTACAGATTGCCTATTTTTTGTATATTGTTGCAGTGCTATAGATTAATTGGGCAAAACCTAACAGATTTAGTGAGTTACAGGGGGTTGCCGAGTTGCTGATTTGACAACCAGTATTTAGGTCACCCATTATAATGGTTTCTTAGTGCATGTTTTGGGATAGCCAGTGCAGGATATCCTCTACTATGGTAGTATTGTTATTAAATAGTATGTATGATGCTATAATGCATCTGCTGTTTTTGCTGTTAAGTCTGTGGTAAGAGATAATGATTTCCACTTTGTCAAATGCATGGGTATGCAGATTTACTTCTGTATTATTGCTTTACCATCTACACATTTAGGCAAGGCCTTGGGAACTGACATTTTAAGGTATGTACACGTTAATTTGAAATAAACTTCTCTATGATGCTTTCCAGTCTATAAAATTTCCATTTAACTTGGGAAGGGGAACTTGTAAGCTTTTAAATACTCTGCTGTTATAGCAGAGAAAACTTATCAAGAGAATGAGACATTATATAGGACTTTGTTAAAAAAGTAGTGCTATGAAAAATTATGCATTGCCTTTACTAGAAAATTTCAGGCCAAAATTTAAGAATCATGGTGCCAGGACAAATCAGTCATTAATTAGCATCAGAATTATAGAATAAGTTTGAAAAGAGATACCTCTTACGTCCTGTTATCAGTAACATGAACCCCTTCAAGGTTCAAAGGTGCAAACTTTAACAGAGTTCAAGAAATGCAAAACTACAATAAACTCAGTTAAAATGAGTTTTAATGGGAAGGTAAAAGTTATAACACGTGCAAAGAAAACACTTGTATAAATAAAACTATATTGGATAAGGCCATCCTGATGGACCAAGAAAAAATAAACTCAGATCCACTATAGCAAAACTGAACCTACTCTTGGCCTACACAAGGCCTGAACCCGCATCTCCTATGTCCAAAACAGAAATGGTGTAGCCCTTGTCCACATAGAAATATTATATCCATAAGGAATGCAGATTTATGATTAATAGTATTCTAACTATGGATGCAATTCGTACCTCTCAACTCTAAGAAAAAGAAATAGGTTCATAGGTTCATAGGTAGGTACTAGGCTATCTGCCCGAGGGCATTTATAAGCTGCCCCATTGATTAATTAACTGATCCTCTGTCACGCAGAGCCAATGAAGTGATCCCAGGGGTGTATTTTCTGTAACCCATCCACTCATCAAGGTTTCTCTTGAAGAGTGTTAGTGAGGAGCTCTGTCTGATGTAATTTGGAATTTTGTTCCAAAGCATGGGGAGTCTCTGTGACAGGAATCTGTCCCTCCAGCATGTTCTATTTATTGTTGTGGCAAGGTTTAGCTCACTAGAGCGCGTGGCTCGCAGTGACTTGGATTTCTTTAGGTGGAGCATGTCCATCATTTCTGAGTTGGACATGGCTTTGTAAGTCAGGCAGAGATCACCTCTGAGTAAGCGATATGCCACTGAGTATAGCCGGAGTTTTTTCAGTCAGTCTGCATAGGACATATGTTTGAGACCAGTAATCCTCTTGGTGAGGTACTTTTGTGGTCTTTCCAGCTGTTGGAAGTGTCGTGTGAGGTACATCCCAAATGGGGGATTGTACTCTATGATGGGTCTAATGAATGACGAGTAGAGGGGCACTATAACCTCTTTATTTCTAGATGTGAACCCTTTAGTAATTAGATGGGCCACATAGAAGGATTTCCGAACTACTTTGGCAATATGATTGTCAAAGGAGATATTACTATCTACCTGGGTCCCCAGATCTCTTATTACCTCTTCTTTATTAAGGGAGCTGCCACTTATGTGGTAATTCATGGGTGTTATGTTTTTCCCAAATGGGATGACTATGCATTTTTTGGCATTTAGCTTGAGGCCATGACTTTGACACCAGGTGTCCGTCTCAATAAGGCCCTTTTAGAGGATGTCTGTGTCAGCCAGAGAGTCAGTTGTGGCTCCCAGTTTGCAGTCATCAGCGGACTTGGCTAGCCATAGTCCTTCTCTGCTTGCCTGTACTTCTGAGAAGTATATGCCGAATAGTAGGGGTATTCAAAAGACATGAAGCTAGCAAGTACAACTGGTGTCCGGCAACCAAGCTTGTATGACCAATGTAAAGAATACAAGCCAGCACCATGAGTGGATCAAAAAGTAGTTTAATGCACTGAAACTAGACCGGTTTCAGCTCTTTAGCTTTCCTCAGTAGTTAATTTAACTACTGAGGAAAGCTAAAGAGCTGAAACCAGTCTAGTTTCAGTGCATTAAACTACTTTTTGATCCACTCGTGGTGCTGAATAGTAGGGGTCTCAGGACCGAGCCTTGCAGGACACCACTTGTGACTGGTTTAGAGTCGAACCTGGAGCCCACTATTCTTACCGTGTGAGTTCTGTCTGTAAGCCAGCTGGCAACCCAACTCATGACTTAGGGGTTTATGTTCAGTCTGGTGAGTTTTTCTGTACTACCTGAGTGGGGAATGGTGATGAAAGCCTTGGCAAGGTCAACGTAGGCTGTGTGAACCACCTTTCCCTTGTCTATGGCCTTGGTGACTGTCTTGAAGAAGTTAACCAGAATTAGTAGGTATGATCTGCCCTTAACAAAGCCAAACTGGGTCGGGTCAAGTGTTTGGAGGCTCCCAATGTCTTTGTTAATGAGTTCCATGATGGTGCACTCCATAGCCTTGCAGCCCAAGCTAGTCAGGCTTATGGGGCGATAGTTACCAGGGTCAGTTGTGGCCCCTCCTTTGTGGAGAGGAATAACCATTGTTGTGCACCATTCTATGGGCATGTAGCCTGTGGAGAGGCTGAGGTTGAACAGCGTGTTTAGGTGGGGGGTTAGTTCGTTCTGTAGTTCATGCAAGACGCAGCCTGGGACACCATCTGGTCCCACTGACGCTGTGTTGATGGCTTTTGAAAGGGCTGTTTTTACCTGTGCGTCTGTGATTTTTGGGTCACTACACTTTTCCGGTATTGTTGTGGGCCTTTTTGGAGGTGAGAGGGGGTGAAGTTTGCACTGAATCTATCTGCCAGGATGTTGGCAATATCAGTAGGTTCAGTATATTTTGTGCTATTTTGCATATGTTCAGTGCATATCTGCGAGTTGCCACTTAGATTCTTAACATAGCTAAAAAGGCTTTGTGGTTATCTTTTGAATCCTTGGCTATTTTTCTTTTGAAGTTAGCCTTGGATGATTTCATGAGGGAACTCAGTTTCTTTCTAACACTAATCAGGGATGTCTTTCCTTCTTGGGATTTGCTTTTTTTTCTGAACTGGTTTCTTCCTTCTATTGTATAGCCTGTTTATTGCAGGGGTCCACCAAACTGGTTTCCTTCTCTTAGAGGAGTGAGTCTTGGTTTTTCTAGGGATGGCATGATCCATGCATCCTTGCAGGTGCTCATAGTGTGAATTTGTAAAGATTTCTGCATCTTGGGCAGCGTTATCCTTTAGCGTGGGGGCTGTGAAACTTACCACCTCTGTCTTAAGTAAGGTGAAGTTTGCTTTAGAAAAGTTTTTTACTGTGGTTTCCTTAGTTGGGGGTGGTGGTGGGGTGTGGACATCCAGATTGATTAGTTTATCATCTGATCTAACCAGTGACGGGATGACCTCCAGTATGGAACACCTGTCGCCCATGTTGCTGATGACCAGGTCCAATAAGTTTTCACCTCTGGTAGGGGAGTTTACCAGCTGATCCAGGGCATTTGAGTTGATAAATTCCAGGAAGTGCTGGGCCTGGAAATTTGTACTTGAGTAGTTTTCCCAGTGAATGGTAGGGCAATTGAAATCGCCCAATATCAGGGTGTTTGGTAGGACCTTCATGTTTTCCAGTGTCTCCAGAAAGGTGGAGTGGTTGTCCTTGTTCATGGAGGGTGATCTGTAGCAGGCCACAATTTGCATTGCAGATTTGCCTGATGTTAGTTGCACATGGATGATCTCAGAGGTATCATGCCATGCCACTAACCTGGAGGTGTAGGTATCCTTGATGAAAATGGATACACCCCCTCCTTTTGTGTTTCAGTCTGTGTTTTGTGGCCAAAACGTGTGGTATGAGTTGTAGCCCGGTAGTGTTGGGGTGCTCTCTGGAGCCTTGAACCAGGTTTCAGTTACTGCACAGATGTCGACATTCTCCTTACTGAGGAGTGCTTTGAGCGCATGCATTTGAGATTTAAACTCCTGGCATTGAGTAGCATAACCCTCAGTTTTTTTGTTAATTGTGCTGTTTACGGAGGTGGGTTGACTTTTGAGCCTTGCCTAAAATATACACTATGGGGGCAGCAAGAGCCTTGGCCAGTATTCGAAAGCCTAGGGGTGACAGGTGCAAGCCGTCTCTTGCGAAACAATGCTGCTTGTCAAGCAAGTCGTCCCAGGCTGACACACACTGGATCCCCTCTTAATGACACCAGAAGCTTAGCCAATTGTTGAAATTGATCATTTTTTTCTTTATACTGAGGTATCATTCTTGGTGAGGGCAGGATGCTACTCAGGGTCAGGGTCATACCAGCCTGTACTACATGATCAGAGAACTCTTTCATGTCTCTTTTCATGTAGTCCAGGGAGGTACATCTCAGGTCATTCACACCAGCATGAACAATGACAGAGTCATATTTGTACTTGTTCTGGGGTGACCTGAGTGCTTGTGTTATGTGGCAGATTCTGGCTCCCAACAGGCAGCTAACAGTAACCTTCTGCTTGTCCAGCCTAGTGAGTGGGAGTCAGTGTGCCTGACTATAGAGTCACCTATTACTAGTGTTTTAGGTATGTTATTTTGCCTTAAGGGCTGTGATTGTGTGGCACACTGATTTTGTGTTTTATGTGTTGTCTGGTTTGTGACGGGAAGTGCAGGTTGTTTGGGTGTCTGCTTTGGAGGTCTCTCATGCTTTTGCAGGTTTTTATTTAGAACCTCCGGGTATGATTTTGTGTATTTATGTGTATTTTTTGCCAGTGCTATTTTAGTAGGTCTGTGTGTGGCTGGAGTTGTGGTGCAAGCGTTAAACTTCTCTTGACTGTCTGTTCCAGTCTTGGGTGGAGACAGCTTATCTTCCAGTTTGGTTGTATAATTGCACCTCTTGCATATGTTAATGTTTTGTGGTAGGAGGAGAGGGTTGTCTGTGTACATGAGGCAGTTGTAACATTGCCTTAGGATACCCAGATTTACCAGCTGGACTGGAGAGTGCACCTGAAGTTGCCCTTTTGTCATGTCTGTATAGTAGAGTGAGCTGCTTAGTCGCTTGGTTGGTGAGGGGTGAATAAAGATCCTTGCCCTGCTGGGCAATCAGTGTCAGAGTATATTTGTGCTTGCTATTAGGTCTGAGCAAGTGCTGGGCTGTAAGATGCTTTTTGAGTGCTTAGGTTGAGAGTTAGACTAGTTTCAAGGGAAAAACTGAAGAGGAGACTTAGTGGTGCCGGAAGTAATTTACTTATAGCTAACTGGCACTGCCCGGTGTGCAAAACCGGGCAAACGTGTTTTTTTTTAGTACGGAAATGAAAGAGATAGAA
Source organism: Protopterus annectens (assembly GCF_019279795.1). Taxonomy (NCBI): domain Eukaryota; kingdom Metazoa; phylum Chordata; order Ceratodontiformes; family Protopteridae; genus Protopterus; species Protopterus annectens. Next base: position 39,250,996 of record NC_056743.1, on the reverse strand, counting down.
ATTAGCCCAAAATGGCCAATAAACTACTAACTTCTGGGCTGGAACCACTCCTCCAGGGACAGATAGGTTGCTCAAAGCTCCCTTCTCAAACAGGTGAACAGAGAAACTTCCTTCTATCCAAGTAAGGTATGGGCAACTCAGAAACTAGTATCACAGTCCTGAATTCAGCACTAGCCTCAAAACTGGACTATACTAGCTTAGAAAGGCGGGAAACAAGGATTTTTTTTTAAACAGTAAAAATGCACTTAAAACAGCTTTAAACGACTACAAACTATCAGAAAAGGCTATCACACTTTAGTGTGTAGCCTACAACTGTTAAACAAATTATTTAAACAAAAAACTTTTTAAAAGTGCAGGCAGTCAAGTAAGTACAATATGTAAAAAAAAACAAGCTTTTAAATCACAATAAATGCTAGAAAATCTATGTTTAGGTGGAAAACAGTTTAGTACAGCAAGAAAGTGCAGAAAACTGATACTTAATCACTCCAAAGTCTCTCTCCTAAGCTAGAAGGCTTGTATCAGTTTAAGGCTTTCTAGTGCTACCAGTAGGTTAGTTACAGGAAAGATGGGAAACAAGTGCAGATGTAGTCTTTTAAACCAGAAAGAAATGGACAAACTGTCCAAATGGTCAATAAACTACAATTTCTGGGCCAAGAACCTCTCCTCTCATGGTAGACAGGCTACCTAGTGCTTACCACTCCCACTGATAAGCTAGAAGGCTTTCCTCCAACACAGAAAGGCTTGCGGGGCTCAGAAGCTTACCAACAGTCCTGGATACAGCAGCTCTGTATCTGGACTAGGCTAGTTACAGGAAAGGTGGGAAACAAGCGCAAGTGTGGCTTTTAAACCAGAACGTTGAAAGAGATGGAAAAAAAACTGCCCAAACGGCCAATAGCTGCAATTTCTGGGCCAGGAACCACTCCTCTTGTGGTAGATAGGCTACCTAATGCTTACCACTCCCACTGATAAGCTAGAAGGCTTCCCTCCAACACAGAAAGGCTTGGGGGGCTCAGAAGCTTACAAAGAGTCCTGGAATACAGCAAATCTGTACCTGGACTAGACTAGTTGCAGGAAAGGCGGGGAACAAGTACAAACGTAGGCTTTTAAGCCAGCAAGTTGAAAGAGATGGAAAACTGCCCAAACAGCCAAATAAACTACAATTTCTGGGCCAAAACTCACTCTTCCCATGGTGGATAGGCTACCTAGTGCTTACCACTCCCACTGATAAGCTAGAAGGCTTTCCTCCAACACAGAAAGGCTTGAGGGCTCAGAAGCTTACCAACAGTCCTGGATACAGCAACTCTGTAACCGGACTATGCTAGTTATAGGAAAGGCGGGAAACAGGCACAAGTGCGGCTTTCAAACCAGAAAGTTGAAAGAGATGGAGAAAACTGCTCAAACAGCCAATAGCTACAATTTCTGGGCCAAGGACCATTCCTTCTTGTGGTAGATAGGCTACCTGATGCTTACCACTCCCACTGATAAGCTAAAAGGCTTACCTCCAACACGGAAAGGCTTGAGGGGCTCAGAAGCTTACAAAGAGACCTGGATACAGCAAATCTGTACCTGGACTAGACTAGTAAAAGGAATGGCAGGAAACAAGCGCAAACACAGGCTTTTAAATCAGAAGGTTGAAAGAGATGGAAAAGCTTCCCAAACGGCCAATAAACTATAATTTCTGGGCCAGAAACCACTCCTCCTGTGGTAGATAGGTTACCTAGTGCTTACCACTCCCATTGATAAGCTAGAAAGCTTCTCTCCAACACAGAAAGGCTTGGGGGGCTCAGAAGCTTACCAACAGTTCTGGATACAGCAAGTCTGTATCTGGACTTGACTAGTTACAGGAAAGGCAGGAAACAAGCTTAGAATTTTTTTTTTTGTTACAGAAAAGCAGCTAAAAGAGCAGTAAATACAATTCAAATTGTAGTGCAGGCCAGCACACCCGAGCGTGCAGCAACACTACGGCAAATACAGTTCAAATAAATGCAATTAAATTAACAAATGACTAAAAAACAAGTGCAGAAGGCAGAAAATTAGAAGGCTACTAACAAGCAGTAATAAGTGCAGAGTAAGAGCGACTGAACAGATAGCACACAGAAGAACAACTAAAACAGTTATAGTAAGAGCAGTTGAATAATATATATATATATATATATATATATATATATTTTTTTTTTTTTTTTTTTTTTTTTTGAGGGAAGGAACAGAGCAGGATTAAGAGGCTACAGGGGTTGTTCTTCCCAAATGCTCTCTTTGTACACAGTAGGAGTGCCTGAAATCAGAATATGATCTCATTGCATTTAGTTGAGTGAGCAAATGAGATGGACCCAAAAGGAGTATCCAAATACAAATCTACAAGAGGGGCAGGCAAGTTCAAAGCCAACAACATTAATACCAAAACAAGTACAGGAAAGGTGGATGGGGAACTAACTGTAGAGAGACAGCCACAACTTCAGCTGAGTTAATATTCAGTGAAAAACACAAATAAATAAATTAAATACAATACTATATGCAAAAGAGCAGCTAAAAGTGTACTTTAATTCACTTATACATCCAGCTGATTTCAGGTAGATGTTACCCGGCCAAAGTTCTGATATTACGCAGAGATAACTCAAAATGTACCACTTATATAAGGCAAGACAGGATGTTAGTGATGAGCTGAAACTACCCCACACTGCTATCAATGGCTACACAGAAATTCTAAAAAGTACTCTGTAGAGAGACAGCCACAACTTCATTTGAGTTAATAGTCAGTGAAAAACACAAATAAATAAACTAAATACAATACTATACGCAAAAGAGCAGATAAAAGTGTACTTAAATTCATTTATACATTCAGCTGATTTCAGGTTAGCCGACCAAAGCTCTGATATTAAGCTAATATTAAAATTTGGACAAAACCAAAAAAAATGCTGCAGGGGGGAGGGCAAAGTCCCATAATCAGGGACTTATTCTAAATATTGCTCTTATTAACTTAGGAAGTTGTCAGAATAACAGATTTTGCATTTGTATGCATTTTATGAAGGATATAAGTCAGGAACTCAGTTGAACAACATTATTCAGTGACTTCAACCCTCAATGATTTGCCAGGAAACCACATATTTTATGAAGAACAGACTAAAAATATGAGGTAAAAATTTGGACATTCTGTGAAGATCTGTACAGCTGAGAAATATGATACAATTTTAAAACTATCCACACTAAAAGGTATTCAATATAAGGCATCATGCTACCACTAGACGCCCATTATGGTTCCATAAACAATAAATAAATAGACAAATTAGATAAATAAAAAAGATCATGAAATTCGCTGAAAATTCCTTGCTTAACTCAATACTTCAGTAGGCAGGTATAATCAACTTTGCTATTTGTGTTAATGCACTGCATTTAGTTATAGGCAACACTGTGACACAAAACTTTATTTTCTCAAAGCTCTGTAAAGCTAGGAGTCATATTGTGCATGCTGCTTCTATGCACTGCACTCTACAAAATGGCCATACATGATATGAGAATCATGATAGTATAGTCCGATATGAGGATGGGACTCTCAGTGGAAAGACCTGAGGCTGGCTGAGAAATGACTAATGCTGTAGGCAGCCCACATTTATATGAAAAATAGTATGTTCTCGCTTTAAGGTCATACAGACAGAAATATCCGAATAGGATATTAAATGTGTGGAAAAAATACAAACACTGGAGATAAAATACAATGGGTATAAAGAAGTGTTACCATAACTTATAATGGCAAAACAGCCAGAAGCAGCTCTATTAATAAATACAACAGGAACAGAAATAAGGTTAGTTATCCATCCAGTTAAAGTTGTAACTTCAACTCAGAGTATGACTGCAGAGGAAAAAGTATGGTGATTAAAGCAGAAAATGTATACTGTAGTAACCAGTTTGAGAAATATAGTTATAGTAAACTAGAAATTATTAACCAACCACATAAATAATGATTTGCTTTTCAGATAAACAGCAAGGTACAAACATACTTACAGTAACTAATGAACGTCAGCCACAAGAGCTTAAATGTTGCTAAATGTACTTTTAAGCAGCAGTGGAAATACAGACTGAAATATACACAGATTAGGACACAGATATATGAAACAAAAAGCAATAAAATGGGTGTGATACATACAGGAAAAAAAAACAAAGGTCAAGATACCTAAGTTTCCTGGCTATATTTTACTAGAGAAATGCTGTCTCTAATTATCATAAGTCAGATAAATTAATAACTAGTCTTCACTCTATGGTCCATCTCAAGTAAGACAACAACTTCTCCCAGTGCTGCATACTTCACACAGTTATATACAATGGATTCCACCAGCCCATAATTCGCATCACATGACATCCCCTTACTTTTGCTGGCCTGGAGAAAAAACAAGAATTTAGAACATTTTTACTTGCCATAGTAGCAGTAAAATTCCAATACTCATGCAGGTCTGCAACCATCTCTTGAATTCATTGCACCAGATATAATGAACTGCAAACCACTGAGGCCATTAGAGAATATAAGAATTACATCTCAAAATGACACTTCATGGCCTTTCATCTTTTCTGATATGCTCACAGGGAAGACAGCAAGTCTGGAAATCAAACATATTTCAGAAGATATTTCCTATTCTTTTATAATAAAAAATGCTTCACATTCATAAGGCACAAGAACAACACAACGACTGAAGAGGAACAAGAAAGAAAAAAGGAAAAAATGCATAATATTTTCAGCTCTTTCCATTAGCTGGTCTTACTGTGACATTCGAATTGCGGTAAAAGGCAATGCTTATCCTTGAGGTTCTGTTTAAAACCTTTTTAATATATAGCATGCTTAAACTGTATCATTGAAACATGTTTAAATTGCAAGTTGCAGATATTTAAAAGCTGCAATGAACCAAACTATGATTATAATTGGCCCTGACAGTATATGCTGGGATATGTTCTTCTGTTGCTTCTGCGAACAATCATTCTAGTTCGCAAATTAACTCATTTAATCAATGACGCATGAAAGGCCATGTTCACTCTTACTGGTGTTGTTATTAAAGACTGACAGAAACCTGTTTTTGAAGTAAACATCTACTGAGTAGGTGTGGGGTTCACCTTTCTTGTTTCAGTGCTTCATTGAATGTTGTGATTTTTAAAAAATTGTGTTTCTGTTAGTAATATGATAATTTTGTTTTCTAATCATACCTTATCACCATATGGTAAAGCAGGGGTTGCTACAGTGGTCTGGCATAATCTTTGTTTAGATGATTTATTATTATTATTTTAATTTTCCTTTTGTTGACAGTGAAGTCCAACCAGGCAGCATTGCTCCTTAACAGGAAAGATCCATGGAAAAAAAGCTCAATGAGTAAATACATACGATATAAAAACAGTGCATAGGTATCATATTTTATTTATTTTACAATTTGGTAACCAGAAAAGTGGGCTGGTCAATTGACCTTGTTTAGCTATGAGCCAGGACAAGAATAACTCCAGTTTATTCAGTGTTAATATGAAAGAAAAAGATAGCTTAAAACAAATTCATAACATAGTGAAAATATGCACAACATACACAGCAAGTGCACAATAGGAAATATGTACAGACGGTGCACAATAGCAAAGATATGCAAAATGGACACAATAGCAAAGATACACACAATGTACACAATAGCAAAGATACACACAATGTACACCATAGCAAAGATACACACAATGTACACCATAGCAAAGATACATAGAATGTACACCATAGCAAAGATACATAGAATGTACACAATAACAAAGGTATACAGAATATACACCATAGCAGAGATATACAGAATGTATACCATAGCAGAGATATACAGAATGTACATCGTAGCAAAGATATACAGAATGTACACCATAGCAGAGATATACAGAATGTACACAATAGCAAAGATATACGGAATGGACACAATAGCAAAGATACACACAATGTACACCATAGCAAAGATACATAGAATGTACACAATAGCAAAGGTATACAGAATGTACACCATAGCAGAGAAACACAGAATGTACACAATAGCAAATATATAGAGAAGATACACCATAGCAGAGAAATACAGAATGTATACCATAGCAGAGATATACAGAATGTATACCATAGCAAAGATACATAGAATGTACACAGTAGCAAAGATATACAGAATGTACACCATAGCAAAGATATACAGAATGTACACCATAGCAAAGATATACAGAATGTACACCATAGCAAATATGTACAGAAGATACACCATAGCGGAGCTATGCAGAATGTACACCACAGCAAAGATACATAGAATGTACACCATAGCAAACATATACAGAATGTACACCATAGCAGAGATATACAGAATGTACACAATAACAAAGATATACAGAATATACACCACAGCAGAGATATACAGAATGTACACAATAACAAAGATTAATAGAATGTACACAAAAGCAAAGATACATAGAATGTACACAATAGCAAACATATACAGAATGTACACCATAGCAAATATGTACAGAAGATATACCATAGCAAACATATACAGAATGTACAAAATAGCAAAGATTTACAGAATCTACACCATAGCAGAGATATACAGAATGCATACCATAGCAAAGATATACAGAATGTACACCATAGCAAATATGTACAGAAGATACACCATAGCAAAGATATATAGAATGTACACAATAACAAAGATACATAGAATGTACACAACAGCAAAGATATACAGAAAGTACACCATAGCAAACATACATATAATGTATACCATAGCAAAGATATACAGAATGTGCACCATAGCAGAGATATACAGAATGTACACAATAATAAAGCTATACAGAATATACACCTTAGCAGAGATATACAGAATGTACACCACAGCAAAGATATACAGAACATACACCATAGCAGAGCTGTATATAAGATACACCATAGAAAAGATATACAGAATGTACACCATAGCAAAGATACATAGAATGTACACAATAGCAAAGATATACAGAATGTACACCATAGCAAAAATATACAGAATGTACACCACAGCAGAAATATGCAGAATGTACACAATAACAAAGGTATACAGAATATAAACAATAGCAGAGATATACAGAATGTACACAATAGCAAATATATACAGAAGATAAACTATAGCAAAGATATACAGAATGTACACCATAGCAGAGATATATAGAATGTACACCATAGCAAAGATATACAGAATGTACACAATAGCAAAGATATACAGAATGTACACCATAGCAGAGATATTCAGAATGTACGCAATAGCAAATATGTACACAAGATACACCATAGCAAATATACACAGATGTACACCATAGCAGAGATATACAGAATGTACACCATAGCAAATATATACAGAATGTACACAATAGCAAATATGTACAGAAGATACACCAAAGCAAATATATACAGAATGTACACCATAACAAAGATATACAGAATGTCCACCATAGCAGAGATATACAGAATATACATAATAGCAAATATGTACAGAAGAAACACCATAGCAAAGATATACAGAATGTACACAATAACAAAGATATACAGAATATACACCACAACAGAGCTATACAGAATGTACACAATAGCAAATATGTACAGAAGATATACCATAGCAAAAATACATATAATGTACACCATAGCAGAGATATACAGAATGTATACCATAGCAAAGATATACAGAATGTATACAATAGCAAATATATACAGAATGTACAAGATAGCAAAGATATACAGAATGTCCACCATAGGAGAGATATACAGAATGTACACAGCAGCAAATATGTACACAAGATACACCATAGCAAAGATATACATATTATACACCATAGCAGAGATATGCAGAATGTACACAATAGCAAATATAAACAGAATGTTCCTCATACCGGAAGATCTTTAGGAAATGGAATCTACCCACTGGCTGCTCGGTATACCTGGCCCCGGCGTTCTTGATTCTGTTTAACTCAACTATCCTACACTAGAGTTTGAGAGTCTAACTACCTGGTGAAAGGACCCCTGCAAACATTTAAAACCATCTAATCTATACAGAATTTATCTTGCCGTCCTGATTAAGAACCCTGCTACTAAGGAGGCAAGAAAGTTTAACTCAACTATCCTACACTAGAGTTTGAGAGTCTAACTACCCAGTGAAAGGACCCCTGCAAACTTTTAAAACCATCTAATCTATACAGAATTTATCTGGCCATCCTGATTAAGAACCCTGCTACCAAGGAGGCAAGAAAGTTTAACTCAACTATCCTACACTAGAGTTTGAGAGTTTAACTACATGGTGAAAGGACCCCTGCAAACTTTTAAAACCATCTATCTATGCAGAATTTATCTTGCCATCCTGATTAAGAACCCTGCTACCAAGGAGGCAAGAAAGAAAGCGCTAACCTAACCCAATGATAAAAACTGTATTTGCCTTGTAACCTGGGCATTCTATCAAGCGCGCTACCTTGCCAGAATACCCCAGCAGCCATCCCCCCACTCTATCCCTTAAAAGTTATACTCTTTCCTATCATTGCACTGTCTCCTGTACCTGACTATAAAGCCTTTCCTTCCTTTTACCCACGTCCCTGATCTCCAGTCCTTGACTGTAAATATAGTTTTGCCCACTAGATGGCAGTCTACACTAGGCCAGCTCCTACTTTGCCTATCTGCTCTCCCTAGAATTGAACTAAAACTGAAATAGTGATCTAGTTCCCAAACTTACAAGGAAGCCTAAGGAAACTGTTACTGCCCAGTCTTAGAACCCCTTCCAGCCCTCTTTTTCCCACTCAATTACTTTACTGCACACGTGCCTTCTGATATCCAGTACTATCACTACCAACTGTGTCTTACCCACATTACTTACCTGTATCAACTGAAAGTTACACTGTGGTCAGCTATTCACAGATTGGTTTTGCTGATTTCTCTTCACTTACTTGTCATAACTCGGCCACTATCTCCTACTACCTATCTGCCGCTTGAGCATACTCCTCCTACAATTTATTCCCCTACCCCCCACATCCTATCTTTATCTTGCACGTTTGTCGGCCTTTCCCCTAGGTCATCCCACATCCCTACTATTAACCTTCAGGCTTGTGCCCCTCCTAGACTACCTGCCACTCCCCCCCCTCACTTCCCACCTCATATCCTTTCTAACTCTATAAAGCCTTCTTGCCCTGCAAGGCGCCATCTTTAGGAACTGGAATCTACCCCCTGGCTGCTCGGTGTACCTGGCCTCGGCGTTCTTGAGTCTGAAAGCTATTTTCTGCTGTTTTTGTTTCAATGCTTTGCACAGGCTAATTTTAAACTGCTCTGCTGTTGGTTGGGATTATTATTTTTGGTCCTAAATATCTAATTTGTTACATAATATGTTTTGTTGAACGCATTGTGGAAACACGTCATTTGTAATCTGAGAGGACCACATGGAATTGTAGCAAGCTATCCCACTTCTGTTTGCACTAGCTGAGTATTCCTTAGGCAATCGTTCCAATTAAGGGTTGTACTAGTAGTCGCGGCTCTTATTTTACTGTATATATCTAGCACAGAGCCAGATTCCCACTAGGGTTAAACCCTGTTTACTTCTAACTGCGATATCATTATCAAGATATCCTCACATTAATATGAGCAAGTTATCTCGCTTTAACTCCCTACAGGCTATCTGAGAAGCGATAGCATTCTTCCACAACCGCTTTTCAGTATATCTTTTTTTTCTCTTTTTAAGTGAATTAACCTTAGGAGCTAGCTGTTAAACTGAACCACAATGCCCAATGCCCAAAGCTTTAGGGTAACTGCGCGCCAACGATTATCTCACAAAACTGATACCAGGTACTAATTACCTTTGTTGAGATTGGAGTGTTCAGCAAAGGCGGACGGAACTCTGTTTGAAACAGTAGAAATCTCCCAGCTGTGTAATCCCCCCCCTTAATATCAGGAACTGGGGACATTTTACTTAACTCTGACCACAGAATAGTCAGGGCATTATCAGATTTATAGTAGCGCTCTTTCATTTACATTGCCTGGGGCAGTGAGGCAGCTGAACAGAGCCTAAGAGCCCTCTTTTTTGTAGCGGTGATACTAGCCTAGACCCGCACACGGAAACAACAAGCTGTTGCTTCTCTGTCTGTTCCCCTCAACACATGTGAAGCAATTATTTAAGTGGTGAAGTGTTTGCGGTACCTCAGACTTACATGAGCGCTGATACATGCTGCTGTCGTTTGCTTTTTATTTTAACAATTTGATTCAATTAACAAAATAAGTTTATTTTTCTTCTATACAATGTAGAAATGATTTAACTGAACTGCACTGATACATGCTGCTGTCGTTTGCTTCTTATTGTAACATCCTGACTCATTTAACACTAAAAGCATATTTTTCTTCTATGTAATGTGGAAAAGGTTTACTGAACTGTAAAGCTATTTTATCTACCTGTACTGGTGTTGTCGCTAGAAAGGTTACAATTTCAAATGTAACATCTCAAGGGTTGCTATCATCTGAACCTTCGGTTGCTAATAGACTCAGAGCTCACTGTTTATACTATCTTACCTAGTAGAACATAGATGTACTTGTAAAAGACATTCTTAGCTAGACTTAATTAGTGTTAATAGACTGTATTAATCTACTGGAACTCTACCCGATCTCTTGTATGTTAAAATGTACTAATGCCTCTCTCACTCAGATACAGTTGCATGCACTTGCCAATTGCCTTATCTCTTAACTTTTAATTGTGTGTATTTTTGAAGTATGATTCTGTGTTCACTACCCTAATTTCTGTGTAAACGGCTGTTTTTCTTATCCCATCTTTATGTCTCTTCCCCCCACCGTCCCTAGGTTTAACTCAACTATCCTACACTAGAGTTTGAGAGTCTAACTACCCAGTGAAAGGACCCCTGCAAACTTTTAAAACCATCTAATCTATGCAGAATTTATCTTGCCATCCTGATTACGAACCCTGCTACAAAGGAGGCAAGAAAGTAAGCGCTAACCTAACCCAGTGATAAAAACTGTATTTGCCTTGTAAGCTGAGCATTCTATCTAGTGTGCTACCTTGCCAGAGTACCCCAGCAGCCATCCCCCCACTCTTAACCTTAATAGTTACACTCTTTCCTATCCATGCACTGTCTCCTGTACCTGACTATAAAGCCTTTCCTTCATTTTACCCACCTCCCTGATCTCCAGTCCTTGCCTGTAAATATAGTTTTGCCCACTAGATGGCACTCTACACTAGGCCAGCTCCTACTTTGCCTATCTGCTCTCCCTAGAATTGAACTAAAACTGAAATAGTGATCTAGTTCCCAAACTTACAAGGAAGCCTAAGGAAACTGTTACTGCCCAGTCTTAGAACCCCTTCCAGCCCTCTTTTTCCCACTCAATTACTTTACTGCACACGTGCCTTCTGATATCCAGTACTATCACTACCAACTGTGTCTTACCCACATTACTTACCTGTATCAACTGAAATTACACTGTGGTCAGCTACTCACAGATTGGTTTTGCTGATATCTCTTCACTTGCTTGTCATAACTCGGCCACTATCTCCTACTACCTATCTGCCTCTTGAGCATACTCCTCCTACAATCGATTCCCCTACAACCCCCACACCCTATCTTTATCTTGCACGTTTGTTACCTTCCCCCCTAGGTCGTCCCACGTCCCTACTATTAACCTTCAGGTTTGTGCCCCTCCTAGACTACCTGCCCGCTTCCCTTTTTCCCCTCCCCTTCCCACCTGATATTCTTTCTAACTCTATAAAGCCATCTTGCCCTGCGAGGCACCATCTTTAGGAACTGGGATCTGCCCCCTGGCTGCTCGGTGTACCTGTCCCCGATGTTCTTGAGTCTGAAAGCTATTTTCTGCTGTTTTTGTTTCAATGCTTTGCACAGGCTAATTTTAAACTGCTTTGCTGTTGTTTGGGATCATTATTTTTTGTCTTAAATATCTAATTTGTTACATGATATGTTTTGTTGAACGCATTGTGGAAAAACTTCATCTGTAATCTGAGAGGACCATGTGGAATTGTAGCAAGCTATCCCACTTCTGTTTGCACTAGCTGAGTATTCCTTAGGTAATCGTTCCAATTAAGGGTTGTACTAGTAGTCGCAGCTCTTATTTTACTGTATATATCTAGCACAGAGCCAGATTCCCACTAGGGTTAAACCCTGTTTACTTCTTAGCTGCGATAGCATTATCAAGATATCCTCACATTAATATGAGCATGTTATCTCACTATAACTCCCTACAGGCTATCTGAGAAGCAATAGCATTCTTCCATAAAACTCTTTCGAGTATATCTTTTTTTTTCTCTTTTTAAGTGAATTAACCTTAGGCACTAGCTGTTACACTGAACCGCAATGCCCAAAGTCCAAAGCTTTAGGGTAACTGCATGCCAAGGATCATCTCATAAAACTGACACCAGGTACAAATTACCTTTTTTGGGAATGGAGTGTTCAGCAAAAGTGAACAGAACTCTGTTTGATACAGTAGAAGTCTCCCAGCGCTGTGTAATTCCCCCCTTAATATCAGGAACTGGGCACATTTTGCTTAACTCTGACCACAGAATAGTCAGGGCATTATCAGATTTAAAGTAGGGCTGTTTCAATTACATTGCCTGGGGTAGTGATGCAGCTGAGCAGAGCCTCAGAGCCCTCTTTTTCCTAGCGGTGATGCTAGCCTAGACATGCATACGGAAACAACAAGCTGTTTCTTCCCTGTCTGTTCCCCTAAACACATGTGAAGCAATTATTTAAGTGGTGAAGTGTTTGCGGTACCTCAGACTTACATGAGCGCTGATACATGCTGCTGTCGTTTGCTTTTTATTTTAACAATTTGATTCAATTAACAAAATAAGTTTAATTTTCTTCTATACAATGTGGAAATGATTTTACTGAACTGCACTGATACATGCTGCTGTCGTTTGTTCTTATTGTAACATCCTGACTCATTTAACACTAAAAGCATATTTTTCTTCTATGTAATGTGGAAAAGGTTTACTGAACTGTAAAGCTATTTTATCTACCTGTACTAGTGTTGTCGCTAGAAAGGATACAATTTCAAATGTAACATCTCAAGGGTTGCTATAATCTGAACCTTCGGTTGCTAATAGACTCAGAGCTCACTGTTTATAATATTTTATCTAGTAGCACATAGATGTACTTGTAAAAGACATTCTTAGCTAGACTTAATTAGTGTTAATAGACTGTATTAATCTACTGGAACTCTACCCGATCTCTTGTATGTTAAAATGTACTAATGCCTCTCTCACTCAGATACAGTTGCATGCACTTGCCAATTGCCTTACCTCTTAACTTTTAATTGTGTGTATTTTTGAAGTATGATTCTGTGTTCACTACCCTAATTTCTGTGTAAACGGCTGTTTTTCTTATCCCATCTTTATGTCTCTTCTCCCCACCGTCCCTAGGTTTAACTCAACTATCCTACACTAGAGTTTGAGAGTCTAACTACCCAGTGAAAGGACCCCTGCAAACTTTTAAAACCATCTAATCTATACAGAATTTATCTTGCCGTCCTGATTACGAACCCTGCTACAAAGGAGGCAAGAAAGTAAGCGCTAACCTAACCCAGTGATAAAAACTGTATTTGCCTTGTAACCTGTGCATTCTATCTAGTGTGCTACCTTGCCAGAGTACCCCAACAGCCATCCCCCCACTCTATCCCTTAAAAGTTATACTCTTTCCTATCCATGCACTGTCTCCTGTACCTGACTATAAAGCCTTTCCTTCATTTTACCCACCTCCCTGATCTCCAGTCCTTGGCTGTAAATATAGTTTTGCCCACTAGATGGCACTCTACACCAGGCCAACTCCTACTTTGCCTATCAGCTCTCCCTAGAATTGAACTAAAACTGAAATAGTGATCTAGTTCCCAAACTTACAAGGAAGCCTAAGGAAACTGTTACTGCCCAGTCTTAGAACCCCTTCCAGCCCTCTTTTTCCCACTCAATTACTTTACTGCACACGTGCCTTCTGATATCCAGTACTATCACTACCAACTGTGTCTTACCCACATTACTTACCTGTATCAACTGAAATTACACTGTGGTCAGCTACTCACAGATTGGTTTTGCTGATATCTCTTCACTTGCTTGTCATAACTCGGCCACTATCTCCTACTACCTATCTGCCTCTTGAGCATACTCCTCCTACAATCGATTCCCCTACAACCCCCCACACCCTATCTTTATCTTGCACGTTTGTTACCTTCCCCCTAGGTCGTCCCACGTCCCTACTATTAACCTTCAGGTTTGTGCCCCTCCTAGACTACCTGCCCGCTTCTCTTTTTCCCCTCCCCTTCCCACCTGATATTCTTTCTAACTCTATAAAGCCATCTTGCCCTGCGAGGCACCATCTTTAGGAACTGGGATCTGCCCCCTGGCTGCTCGGTGTACCTGGCCCCGGTGTTCTTGAGTCTGAAAGCTATTTTCTGCTGTTTTTGTTTCAATGCTTTGCACAGGCTAATTTTAAACTGCTTTGCTGTTGTTTGGGATCATTATTTTTTGTCCTAAATATCTAATTTGTTACATAATATGTTTTGTTGAACGCATTGTGGAAACACGTCATTTGTAATCTGAGAGGACCACGTGGAATTGTAGCAAGCTGTCCCACTTCTGTTTGCACTAGCTGAGTATTCCTTAGGCAATCGTTCCAATTAAGGGTTGTACTAGTAGTCGCGGCTCTTATTTTACTGTATATATCTAGCACAGAGCCAGATTCCCACTAGGGTTAAACCCTGTTTACTTCTTAGCTGCGATAACATTATCAAGATATCCTCACATTAATATGAGCATGTTATCTCACTATAACTCCCTACAGGCTATCTGAGAAGCAATAGCATTCTTCCATAAAACTCTTTCGAGTATATCTTTTTTTTTCTCTTTTTAAGTGAATTAACCTTAGGCACTAGCTGTTACACTGAACCGCAATGCCCAAAGTCCAAAGCTTTAGGGTAACTGCACGCCAAGGATCATCTCATAAAACTGACACCAGGTACAAATTACCTTTGTTGAGAATGGAGTGTTTAGCAAAGGTGAACAGAACTCTGTTTGATACAGTAGAAGTCTCCCAGCGCTGTGTAATTCCCCCCTTAATATCAGGAACTGGGCACATTTTGCTTAACTCTGACCACAGAATAGTCAGGGCATTATCAGATTTAAAGTAGTGCTGTTTCAATTACATTGCCTGGGGTAGTGATGCAGCTGAGCAGAGCCTCAGGGCCCTCTTTTTCCTAGCGGTGATGCTAGCCTAGACATGCATACGGAAACAACAAGCTGTTTCTTCCCTGTCTGTTCCCCTGAACACATGTGAAGCAATTATTTAAGTGGTGAAGTGTTTGCGGTACCTCAGACTTACATGAGCGCTGATACATGCTGCTGTCGTTTGCTTTTTATTTTAACAATTTGATTCAATTAACAAAATAAGTTTATTTTTCTTCTATACAATGTAGAAATGATTTAACTGAACTGTACTGATACATGCTGCTGTCGTTTGCTTCTTATTGTGACATCCTGACTCATTTAACACTAAAAGCATATTTTTCTTCTATGTAATGTGGAAAAGGTTTACTGAACTGTAAAGCTATTTTATCTACCTGTACTAGTGTTGTCGCTAGAAAGGATACAATTTCAAATGTAACATCTCAAGGGTTGCTATAATCTGAACCTTAGGTTGCTAATAGACTCAGAGCTCACTGTTTATACTATCTTACCTAGTAGAACATAGATGTACTTGTAAAAGACAATATTAGCTAGAATTAATTAGTGTTAATAGACTGTATTAATCTACTGGAACTCTACCCGATCTCTTGTATGTTAAAATGTACTAATGCCTCTCTCACTCAGATACAGTTGCATGCACTTGCCAATTGCCTTATCTCTTAACTTTTAAGTGTGTGTATTTTTGAAGTACGATATTGTCTTCACTACCCTAATTTCTGTGTAAACGGCTGTTTTTCTTACCCCATCTTTATGTCTCTTCTCCCCACCGTCCCTAGGTTTAACTCAACTATCCTACACTAGAGTTTGAGAGTCTAACTACCCAGTGAAAGGACCCCTGCAAACTTTTAAAACCATCTAATCTATACAGAATTTATCTTGCCGTCCTGATTACGAACCCTACTACAAAGGAGGCAAGAAAGTAAGCGCTAACCTAACCCAGTGATAAAAACTGTATTTGCCTTGTAACCTGTGCATTCTATCTAGTGCGCTACCTTGCCAGAGTACCCCAACAGCCATCCCCCCACTCTATCCCTTAAAAGTTATACTCTTTCCTATCCATGCACTGTCTCCTGTACCTGACTATAAAGCCTTTCCTTCATTTTACCCACCTCCCTGATCTCCAGTCCTTGCCTGTAAATATAGTTTTGCCCACTAGATGGCACTCTACACTAGGCCAGCTCCTACTTTGCCTATCTGCTCTCCCTAGAATTGAACTAAAACTGAAAGAGCGATCTAGTTCCTAAACTTACAAGGAAGCCTAAGGAAACTGTTACTGCCCAGTCTTAGAACCCCTTCCAGCCCTCTTTTTCCCACTTAATTACTTTACTGCACACGTGCCTTCTGATATCCAGTACTATCACTACCAACTGTCTCTTACCCACATTACTTACCCGTATCAACTGAAATTACACTGTGGTCAGCTACTCACAGACTGGTTTCGTTGATATCTCTTCACTTGCTTGTCATAACTCGGCCACTATCACCTACTACCTATCTGCCGCTTGAGCATACTCCTCCTACAATCTATTCCCCTGCCCCCCACACCCTATCTTTATCTTGCACGTTTGTCGGCCTTTCCCCTTAGGTCGTCCCACGTCCCTACTATTAACCTTCAGGCTTGTGCCCCTCCTAGACTACCTGCTCGCTTCTCTTTTTCCCCTCCCCTTCCCACCTCATATCCTTTCTAACTCTATAAAGCCTTCTTGCCCTGCGAGGCACCATCTTTAGGAACTGGAATGTACCCCCTGGCTGCTCGGTGTACCTGGCCCCGGCATTCTTGCTTCTGTCAGCTATATTCTGCTGTTTTTTTTTCAATGCTTTGCACAGGCTAATTTTAAACTGCTCCGCTGTTGGTTGGGATCATTATTTTTGGTCCTAAATATCTAATTTGTTACATAATATGTTTTGTTGAACGCATTGTGGAAACACGTCATTTGTAATCTGAGAGGACCACGTGGAATTGTAGCAAGCTATCCCACTTCTGTTTGCACTAGCTGAGTATTCCTTAGGTAATCGTTCCAATTAAGGGTTGTACTAGTAGTCGCGGCTCTTATTTTACTGTATATATCTAGCACAGAGCCAGATTCCCACTAGGGTTAAACCCTGTTTACTTCTTAGCTGCGATAGCATTATCAAGATATCCTCCCATTAATACGAGCAAGTTATCTCGCTTTAACTCCCTACAGGCTATCTGAGAAGCGATAGCATTCTTCCACAAAACTCTTTCGAGTATATCTTTTTTTTTTCTCTTTTTAAGTGAATTAACCATAGGTGCTAGCTGTTACTCTGAACCGCAATGCCCAAAGCCCAAAGCTTTAGGGTAACTGTGCGCCAAGGATCATCTCACAAAACTGATACCAGGTACTAATTACCTTTGTTGAGATTGGAGTGTTCAGCAAAGGCGAAACAGAACTCTGTTTGATACAGTAGAAGTCTCCCAGTGCTGTGTAATTCCCCCCTTAATATCAGGAATTGGGCACAGTTTACATAACTCTGACCAGAGAATTGTCGGGCATTATCAGATTTAAAGGAACACTGTTTCATTTACATTGCCTGGGGCAGTGAGGCAGCTGAACAGAGCCTCAGAGCCCTCTTTTTCCTAGCGGTGATGCTAGCCTAGACCCGCACATGGAAACAACAAGCTGTTGCTTCCCTGTCTGTTCCCCTCAGCACATGTGAAGCAATTATTTAAATGGTGAAGTGTTTGCGGTACCTCATAAGCGCTGATACATGCTGCTGTCATTTGCTTTTTATTTTAACAATTTGATTCAATTAACAAAATAAGTTTATTTTTCTTCTATACAATGTAGAAATGATTTACCTGAACTGCACTGATACATGCTGCTGTCGTTTGCTTCTTATTGTAACATCCTGACTCATTTAACACTATAAGCATATTTTTCTTCTATGTAATGTGGAAAAGGTTTACTGAACTGTAAAGCTATTTTATCTACCTGTACTGGTGTTGTCGCTAGAAAGGTTACAATTTCAAATGTAACATCTCAAGGGTTGCTATCATCTGAACCTTAGGTTGCTAATAGACTCAGAGCTCATTGTTTATAATATTTTATCTAGTAGCACATAGATGTACTTGTAAAAGACATTCTTAGCTAGACTTAATTAGTGTTAATAGACTGTTCATCTGCTGGAACTCTACCCGATCTCTTGTATGTTAAAATGTACTAATGCCTCTCTCACTCAGATACAGTTGCACGCACTTGCCGATTGCCTTACCTCTTAACTTTTAATTGTGTGTATTTTTGAAGTATGATTCTGTGTTCACTACCCTAATTTCTGTGTAAACGGCTGGTTTTCTTACCCCATCTTTATGTCTCTTCTCCCCACCGTCCCTAGGTTTAACTCAACTATCCTACACTAGAGTTTGAGAGTCTAACTACCCAGTGAAAGGACCCCTGCAAACTTTTAAAACCATCTAATCTATACAGAATTTATCTTGCCGTCCAGATTACGAACCCTGCTACCAAGGAGGCAAGAAAGTAAGCGCTAACCTAACCCAGTGATAAAAACTGTATTTGCCTTGTAACCTGTGCATTCTATCAAGTGCGCTACCTTGCCAGAGTACCCCAGCAGCCACCCCCCCCGCTCTATCCCGTAATAGTTATACTCTTTCCTATCCTTGCACTGTCTCCTGTACCTGACTATAAAGCCTTTCCTTCATTTTACCCACCTCCCTGATCTCCAGTTCTTGCCTGTAAATATAGTTTTGCCCACTAGACGGCAGTCTACACTAGGCCAGCTCCTACTTTGCCTATCTGCTCTCCCTAGAATTGAACTAAAACTGAAATAGTGATCTAGTTTCCAAACTTACAAGGAAGCCTAAGGAAACTGTTACTGCCCAGTCTTAGAACCCCTTCCAGCCCACTTTTTCCCACTCAATTACTTTACTGCACACGTGCCTTCTGATATCCAGTACTATCACTACCAACTGTGTCTTACCCACATTACTTACCTGTATCAACTGAAAGTTACACTGTGGTCAGCTATTCACAGATTGGTTTTGCTGATTTCTCTTCACTTACTTGTCATAACTCGGCCACTATCTCCTACTACCTATCTGCTGCTTGAGCATACTTCTCCTACAATCTATTCCCCTACCCCCCACATCCAATCTTTATCTTGCATGTTTGTCGGCCTTTCCCCTAGGTCGTCCCACGTCCCTACTATTAACCTTCAGGCTTGTGCCCCTCCTAGACTACCTGCCTCCCCCCCCCCCTCACTTCCCACCTCATATCCTTTCTAACTCTATAAAGCCTTCTTGCCCTGCAAGGCGCCATCTTTAGGAACTGGAATCTACCCCCTGGCTGCTCGGTGTACCTGGCCTCGGCGTTCTTGAGTCTGAAAGCTATTTTCTGCTGTTTTTGTTTCAATGTTTTGCACAGGCTAATTTTAAACTGCTCTGCTGTTGGTTGGGATTATTATTTTTGGTCCTAAATATCTAATTTGTTACATAATATGTTTTGTTGCACGCATTGTGGAAACGCTTCATCTGTAATCTGAGAGGACCACGTGGAATTGTAGCAAGCTGTCCCACTTCTGTTTGCACTAGCTGAGTATTCCTTAGGTAATCGTTCCAATTAAGGGTTGTACTAGTAGTCGCGGCTCTTATTTTACTGTATATATCTAGCACAGAGCCAGATTCCCACTAGGGTTAAACCCTGTTTACTTCTTAGCTGCGATAGCATTATCAAGATATCCTCACATTAATACGAGCATGTTATCTCACTATAACTCCCTACAGGCTATCTGAGAAGCGATAGCATTCTTCCACAAAACTCTTTCGAGTATATCTTTTTTTTTCTCTTTTTAAGTGAATTAACCTTAGGAGCTAGCTGTTACACTGAACAGCAACGCCCATAGCCCAAAGCTTTAGGGTAACTGTGCGCCAAGGTTCATCTCACAAAACTGATACCAGGTACTAATTACCTTTGTTTAGATTGGAGTGTTCAGCAAAGGCGAACGGAACTCTGTTTGATACAGTAGAAGTCTCCCAGCGCTGTGTAATTCCCCCCTTAATATCAGAAATTGGGCACATTTTACTTAACTCTGACCAGAGAATTGTCAGGCATTATCAGATTTAAAGTAGTGCTGTTTCATTTACATTGCCTGGTGTAGCGAGGCAGCTGAACAGAGCCTCAGAGTCCTCTTTTTCCTAGCGGTGATGCTAGCCTAGACCCGCATACGGAAACAACAAGCTGTTGCTTCCCTGTCTGTTCCCCTCAACACATGCAAAGCAATTGTTTAAGTGGGGAAGTGTTTGCGGTACCTGAGACTTACATGAGTGCTGATACATGCTCCTGTCGTTTGCTTTTTATTTTAACAATTTGATTCTATTAACAAAATAAGTTTATTTTTCTTCTATACAATGTGGAAATGATTTAACTGAACTGCACTGATACATGCTGCTGTCATTTGTTCTTATCGTAACATCCTGACTCATTTAACACTAAAAGCATTCTTTTCTTCTATGTAATGTGGAAAAGGTTTACTGAACTGTAAACCTATTTTATCTACCTGTACTAGTGTTGTCGCTAGAAAGGTTACAATTTCAAATGTAACATCTCAAGGGTTGCTATCATCTGAACCTTAGGTTGCTAATAGACTCAGAGCTCACTGTTTATAATATCTTACCTAGTAGAACATAGATGTACTTGTAAAAGACAGTCTTAGCTAGACTTAATTAGTGTTAATAGACTGTATTAATCTACTGGAACTCTACCCGATCTCTTGTATGTTAAAATGTACTAATGCCTCTCTCACTCAGGTACAGTTGCATGCACTTGCCAATTGCCTTACCTCTTAACTTTTAATTGTGTGTATTTTTGAAGTACGATATTGTCTTCACTACCCTAATTTCTGTGTAAACGGCTGTTTTTCTTACCCCATCTTTATGTCCTTTCTTCCCACCGTCCTTTGGTTTAACTCAACTATCCTACACTAGAGTTTGAGAGTCTAACTACCCAGTGAAAGGACCCCTGCAAACTTTTAAAACCATCTAATCTATGCAGAATTTATCTTGCCGTCCTGATTACGAACCCTGCTACCAAGGAGGCAAGAAAGTAAGCGCTAACCTAACCCAGTGATAAAAACTGTATTTGCCTTGTAACCTGTGCATTCTATCAAGCGCGCTACCTTGCCAGAGTACCCCAACAGCCACCCCCCACTCTATCCCTTAAAAGTTATACTCTTTCCTATCATTGCACTGTCTCCTGTACCTGACTATAAAGCCTTTCCTTCATTTTACCCACCTCCCTGATCTCCAGTCCTTGCCTGTAAATATAGTTTTGCCCACTAGATGGCAGTCTACACTAGGCCAGCTCCTACTTTGCCTATCTGCTCTCCCTAGAATTGAACTAAAACTGAAATAGCGATCTAGTTCCCAAACTTACAAGGAAGCCTAAGGAAACTGTTATTGCCCAGTCTTAGAACCCCTTCCAGCCCTCTTTTTCCCACTCAATTACTTTACTGCACACGTGCCTTCTGATATCCAGTACTATCACTACCAACTGTGTCTTACCCACATTACTTACCTGTATCAACTGAAATTACACTGTGGTCAGCTACTCACAGACTGGTTTCGTTGATATCTCTTCACTTGCTTGTCATAACTCGGCCACTGTCTCCTACTACCTATCTGCCTCTTGAGCATACTCCTCCTACAATCTATTCCCCTACCCCCCACATCCTATCTTTATCTTGCACGTTTGTTACCTTCCCCCTAGGTCGTCCCACGTCCCTACTATTAACCTTCAGGTTTGTGCCCCTGCTAGACTACCTGCCCGCTTCTCTTTTTCCCCTCCCCTTCCCACCTGATATTCTTTCTAACTCTATAAAGCCATCTTGCCCTGTGAGGCGCCATCTTTAGGAACTGGAATCTATCCCCTGGCTGCTCGGTGTACCTGGCCCCGGCGTTCTTGATTCTGTAAGCTATTTTCTGCTGTTTTTGTTTCAATGCTTTGCACAGGCGAATTTTAAACTGCTCTGCTGTTGGTTGGGATCATTATTTTTGGTCCTAAAATATCTAATTTGTTACATAATATGTTTTGTTGAACGCATTGTGGAAACACTTCATCTGTAATCTGAGAGGACCACGTGGAGTTGTAGCAAGCTATCACACTTCTGTTTGCACTAGTTGAGTATTTCTCAGGTAATCGTTCCAATTAAGGGTTGTACTAGTAGTGGTGGCTCTTGTTTTACTGTATATATCTAGCACAAAGCCAGATTCCCACTAGGGTTAAACCCTGTTTACATCTTAGCTGCGATAGGATTATCAAGATATCCTCACATTAATACAAGCATGTTATCTCGCTATAACTCCCTACAGGCTATCTGAGAAGCGATAGCATTCTTCCATAAAACTCTTTAGAGTATATCTTTTTTTTTCTCTTTTTAAGTGAATTAACCTTAGGCGCTAGCTGTTACACTGAACAGCAACGCCCATAGCCAAAAGCTTTAGGGTAACTGCATGCCAATGATCGTCTCACAAAACTGATACCAGGTACTAATTACCTTTGTTTAGATTGGAGTGTTCAGCAAAGGTGAACGGAACTCTGTTTGACACAGTAGAAGTCTCCCAGCGCTGTGTAATCCCCCCCCCTTAATATCAGAAACTGGGCACATTTTACTTAACTCTGACCAGAGAATAGTCGGGGCATTATCAGATTAAAAGTAGTGCTGTTTTATTTACATTGCTTGGGGCAGCGAGGAAGCTGAACAGAGCCTCAGAGCCCTCTTTTTCCTAGCGATGATGCTAGCCTAGACCTGCATACTGAAACAATAAGCTGTTTCTTCCCTGTCTGTTCCCCTCAACACATGTGAAGCAATTATTTAAGTGGTGAAGTGTTTGCGGTACCTCAGACTTACATGAGCGCTGATACATGCTGCTGCCATTTGCTTTTTATTTTAACAATTTGATTCAATTAACAAAATAAGTTTATTTTTCTTCTATACAATGTGGAAATGATTTAACTGAACTGCACTGATACATGCTGCTGTCATTTGTTCTTATCGTAACATCCTGACTCATTTAACACTAAAAGCATATTTTTCTTCTATGTAATGTGGAAAAGGTTTACTGAACTGTAAAGCTATATTATCTACCTGTACTGGTGTTGTCGCTAGAAAGGTTACAATTTCAAATGTAACATCTCAAGGGTTGCTATCATCTGAACCTTCGGTTGCTAATAGACTCAGAGCTCACTGTTTATAATATTTTATCTAGTAGCACATAGATGTACTTGTAAAAGACATTCTTAGCTAGACTTAATTAGTGTTAATAGACTGTATTAATCTACTGGAACTCTACCCGATCTCTTGTATGTTAAAATGTACTAATGCCTCTCTCACTCAGATACAGTTGCATGCACTTGCCAATTGCCTTACCTCTTAACTTTTAATTGTGTGTATTTCTGAAGTATGATTCTGTGTTCACTACCCTAATTTCTGTGTAAACGGCTGGTTGTCTTACCCCATCTTTATGTTTCTTCTCCCCACCGTCCCTAGGTTTAACTCAACTATCCTACACTAGAGTTTGAGAGTCTAACTACCCAGTGAAAGGACCCCCTGCAAACTTTTAAAACCATCTAATCTATGCAGAATTTATCTTGCCATCCTGATTACGAACCCTGCTACCAAGGAGGCAAGAAAGTAAGCGCTAACCTAACCCAATGATAAAAACTGTATTTGCCTTGTAACCTGTGCATTCTATCAAGTGCGCTACCTTGCCAGAGTACCCCAGCAGCCATCCCCCCACTCTATCCCTTAATAGTTATACTCTTTCCTATCCATGCACTGTCTCCTGTACCTGACTTTTATAGTCTTTCCTTCATTTTACCCACCTCCCTGATCTCCAGTCCTTGCCTGTAAATATAGTTTTGCCCACTAGATGGCAGTCTACACTAGGCCAGCTCCTACTTTGCCTATCTGCTCTCCCTAGAATTGAACTAAAACTGAAATAGTGATCTAGTTCCTAAACTTACAAGGAAGCCTAAGGAAACTGTTACTGCCCAGTCTTATAACCCCTTCCAGCCCTCTTTTTCCCACTTAATTACTTTACTGCACACGTGCCTTCTGATATCCAGTACTATCACTACCAACTGTCTCTTACCCACATTACTTACCTGTATCAACTGAAATTACACTGTGGTCAGCTACTCACAGATTGGTTTTGCTGATATCTCCTCACTTACTTGTCATAACTCGGCCACTATCTCCTACTACCTATCTGCCTCTTGAGCATACTCCTCCTACAATCTATTCCCCTGCCCCCCACATCCTATCTTTATCTTGCACGTTTGTCGGCCTTTCCCCTAGGTCGTCCCACTTCACTACTATTAACCTTCAGGTTTGTGACCCTCCTAGACTACCTGCCCGCTTCTCTTTTCCCCCTCCCCTTCCCACCTCATATCCTTTCTAACTCTATCAAGCCTTCTTGCCCTGCAAGGCGCCATCTTTAGGAACTGGGATCTGCCTCCTGGCTGCTCGGTGTACCTGGCCCCGGCATTCTTGATTCTGTAAGCTATTTTCTGCTGTTTTTGTTTCAATGCTTTGCACAGGCTAATTTTACACTGCTCTGTTGTTAGTTGGGATCATTATTTTTGGTCCTAAATATCTAACTTGTTACATAATATGTTTTGTTGAACGCATTGTGGAAATGATTCATCTGTAGTCTGAGAGGACCACGTGGAGTTGTAGCAAGCTGTCCCACTTCTGTTTGCACTAGCTGAGTATTCCTTAGGTAATCGTTCCAATTAAGGGTTGTACTAGTAGTCGCAGCTCTTATTTTACTGTATATATCTAGCACAGAGCCATATTCCAACTAGAGTTAAACCCTGTTTACTTCTTAGCTGCGATAGCATTATCAAGATATCCTCACATTAATATGAGCATGTTATCTCGGTATAACTCCGTACAGGCTATCTGAAAAGTGATAGCATTCTTCCACAAAACTCTTTTGAGTATATCTTTTTTTCTCTCTTTTTAAGTGAATTAACCTTAGGCGCTAGCTGTTACACTGAACCGCAATGCCCAAAGTCCAAAGCTTTAGGATAACTGTGCGCCAAGGATCATCTCACAAAACTGTTACCAGGTACTAATTACCTTTGTTGAGATTGGAGTGTTCAGCAAAGGTGAACGGAACTCTGTTTGATACAGTAGAAGTCTCCCAGCGCTGTGTAAGTCCCCCTCTTAATATCAGGAACTGGGCACATTTTACTTAACTCTGACCAGAGAATAGTCAGGGCATTATCAGATTTAAAGTAGCGCTGTTTCATTTACATTGCCTGGGGTAGTGATGCAGCTGAGCAGAGCCTCAGAGCCCTCTTTTTCCTAGTGGTGATGCTAGCCTAGACCCGCATATGGAAACAACACACTGTTGCTTCCCTGTCTGTTCCCCTCAACACATGCAAAGCAATTATTTAAGTGGTGAAGTGTTTGCGGTACCACAGACTTACATGAGCGCTGATACATGCTCCTGTCATTTGCTTTTTATTTTAACAATTTGATTCAATTAACAAAATGAGTTTACTTTTCTACTATACAATATGGAAATGATTTAACTGAACTGCACTGATACGTGCTGCTGTCGTTTGCTTCTTATTGTAACATCCTGACTCATTTAACACTATAAGCATATTTTTCTTCTATGTAATGTGGAAAAGGTTTACTGAACTGTAAAGCTATTTTATCTACCTGTACTAGTGTTGTCGCTAGAAAGGTTACAATTTCAAATGTAACATCTCAAGGGTTGCTATCATCTGAACCTTCGGTTGCTAATAGACTCAGAGCTCACTGTTTATAATATTTTATCTAGTAGCACATAGATGTACTTGTAAAAGACATTCTTAGCTAGACTTAATTAGTGTTAATAGACTGTATTAATTTACTGGAACTCTACCCGATCTCTTGTATGTTAAAATGTACTAATGCCTCTCTCACTCAGATACAGTTGCATGCACTTGCCGATTGCCTTACCTCTTAACTTTTAATTGTGTGTATTTTTGAAGTATGATTCTGTGTTCACTACCCTAATTTCTGTGTAAACGGCTGTTTTTCTTATCCCATCTTTATGTCTCTTCTCCCCACCGTCCCTAGGTTTAACTCAACTATCCTACACTAGAGTTTGAGAGTCTAACTACCCAGTGAAAGGACCCCTGCAAACTTTTAAAACCATCTAATCTATGCAGAATTTATCTTGCCGTCCTGATTACGAACCCTGCTACCAAGGAGGCAAGAAAGTAAGCGCTAATCTAACCCAGTGATAAAAACTGTATTTGCCTTGTAAGCTGAGCATTCTATCGCGTGCACTACCTTGCCAGAATACCCCAGCAGCCATCCCCCCACTCTATCCCTTAATAGTTACACTCTTTCCTATCCTTGCACTGTCTCCTGTACCTGACTATAAAGCCTTTCCTTCATTTTACCCACCTCCCTGATCTCCAGTCCTTGGCTGTAAATATAGTTTTGCCCACTAGATGGCACTCTACACTAGGCCAGCTCCTACTTTGCCTATCTGCTCTCCCTAGAATTGAACTAAAACTGAAAGAGCGATCTAGTTCCCAAACTTACAAGGAAGCCTAAGGAAACTGTTACTGCCCAGTCTTAGAACCCCTTCCAGCCCTCTTTTTCCCACTCAATTACTTTACTGCACACGTGACTTCTGATATCCAGTACTATCACTACCAACTGTCACTTACCCACATTACTTACCTGTATCAACTGAAAGTTACACGGTGGTCAGCTACTCACAGATTGGTTTTGCTGATATCTCTTCACTTACTTGTCATAACTCGGCCACTATCTCCTACTACCTATCTGCCTCTTGAGCATACTCCTCCTACAATATATTCCCCTGCCCCCCACACCCTATCTTTATCTTGCACGTTTGTCGGCCTTTCCCCTAGGTCGTCCCACGTCCCTACTATTAACCTTCAGGCTTGTGCCCCTGCTAGACTACCTGCCCGCTTCTCTTTTCCCCTTCCCCTTCCCACCTCATATCCTTTCTAACTCAATAAAGCCTTCTTGCCCTGCGAGGCGCCATCTTTAAGAACTGGAATCTACCCCCTGGCTGCTCAGTGTACCTGGCCCCGGCATTCTTGATTCTGTAAGCTAATTTCTGCAGTTTTTGTTTCAGTGCTTTGCACAGGCTAATTTAAAAATGCTCTGCTGTTTTTTGGGATCATTATTTTTGGTCCTAAATATCTAATTTGTTACATAATATGTTTTGTTGCACGCATTGTGGAAACGCTTCATCTGTAATCTGAGAGGACCACGTGGAATTGTAGCAAGCTGTCCCACTTCTGTTTGCACTAGCTGAGTATTCCTTAGTTAATCGTTCCATTTAAGGGTTGTACTAGTAGTCGCGGCTCTTATTTTACTGTATATATCTAGCACAGAGCCAGATTCCCACTAGGGTTAAACCCTGTTTACTTCTTAGCTGCGATAGCATTATCAAGATATCCTCACATTAATATGAGCATGTTATCTCACTATAACTCCCTACAGGCTATCTGAGAAGCGATAGCATTCTTCCACAAAACTCTTTCGAGTATATCTTTTTTTTCTTTTTTTAAGTGAATTAACCTTAGGCACTAGCTGTTGCACTGAACTGCAATGCCCAAAGACCAAAGCTTTAAGGTAACTGCGCGCCAAGGATTATCTCACAAAACTGATACCAGGTACTAATTACCTTTGTTGAGAATGGAGTGTTCAGCAAAGGCGAATGGAACTCTGCTTGATACAGTAGAAGTCTCCCAGCGCTATGTAATTCCCCCGTTAATATCAGGAACTTGGCACATTTTACTTAACTCTGACCGGAGAATAGTCGGGGCATTATCAAATTTAAAGTAGCGCTGTTTCATTTACATTGCCTGGGGCAGTGAGGCAGCTGAACAGAACCTCAGACCCCTATTTTTCCTAGCGGTGATGCTAGCCTAGACCCGCATACGGAAACAACAAGCTGTTGCTTCTCTGACTGTTCCCCTCAACACATGTGAAGCAATTATTTAAGTGGTGAAGTGTTTGCGTACCTCAGACTTACATGAGGGCTGATACATGCTGCTGTCATTTGCTTTTTATTTTAACAATTTGATTCAATTAACAAAATAAGTTTATTTTTCTTCTGCACAATGTGGAAATGATTTAACTGAACTGTACTGATACATGCTGCTGTCGTTTGCTTCTTATTGTGACATCCTGACTCATTTAACACTATAAGCATATTTTTCTTCTATGTAATGTGGAAAAGGTTTACTGAACTGTAAAGCTATTTTATCTACCTGTACTGGTGTTGTCGCTAGAAAGGATAAAATTTAAAATGTAACATCTCAAGGATTGCTATCATCTGAACCTTAGGTTGCTAATAGACTCAGAGCTCACTGTTTATAATATCTTACCTAGTATAACAGAGATGTACTTGTAAAAGATAGTCTTAGCTAGACTTAAGTAGTGTTAATAGACTGTATTAATCTACTGGAACTCTACCCGATCTCTTGTATGTTAAAATGTATTAATGCCTCTCTCACTCAGATACAGTTGCATGCACTTGCCAATTGCCTTAACTCTTAACTTTTAATTGTGTGTATTTTTGAAGTATGATTCTGTGTTCACTACCCTAATTTCTGTGTAAACGGATGTTTTTCTTACCCCATCTTTATGTCTCTTCTCCCCACCGTCCCTAGGTTTAACTCAACTAGCCTACATTAGAGTTTGAGTCTAATTATGTGGTGAAAGGACTCCTACAAACTTTTAAAACCATCTAATCTTTGCAGAATTTATCTTTCCATCCTGATTAAGAACCCTGCTACCAAGGAGGCAAGAAAGTAAGCGCTAACCTAACCAAGTGATAAAAACTGTATTTGCCTTGTAACCTGTGCATTCTATCAAGCACGCTACCTTGCCAGAATACCCCAGCAGCCATCCCTCCACTCTATCCCTTAATAGTTACACTCTTTCCTATCCTTGCACTGTCTCCTGTACCTGACTATAAAGCCTTTCCTTCCTTTTACCCACCTCCCTGTTCTCCAGTCCTTGGCTGTAAATATAGTTTTGCCCACTAGATGGCACTCTACACTAGGCCAACTCATACTTTGCCTATCTGCTCTCCCTAGAATTTAACTAAAACTGTAATAGCGATCTAGTTCCTATACTTACAAGGATGCCTAAGGAAACTATTACTGCCCAGTCTTAGAACCCCTTCCAGCCCTCTTTTTCCCACTCATTTACTTTACTGCACATGTGCCTTCTGGTATCCAGTACTATCACTACCAACTGTCTTTTACCCACATTACTTACCTGTATCAACTGAAAGTTACACTGTGTTCAGCTCCTCACTGACTGGTTTTGCTGATATCTCTTCACTTACTTGTCTCTACCCGCTCCGTTCGCCCTTCGGGCTCACTCCGCTCCCCTACCCTGCCCCCAATTACCACCCGCCCCCACTGCTCCTAAACTTTTACTTCGCTAACCACTCCCACCTCCTTTCCTCTCCAATCACACTTTACCCCTCCCCCCTTTTTTGTCTTCACTTCCTATCCAATCGCACTTTACCCCTCCCCTCCCCTCTTTTTACATCCAAATCTGATCCACCTGTGCTAATTCAACTTACACAACCTCTCCCTCCATGTTTGTATTTCCAATTCTACTTCCCTTCTTCTCCTGCTCAGACCTTCTTAGCACTATGCCTCCCTATTTAGCACTTCTTATTTTAAAGATACACTCCTTTTCTCTGTTTTTCCTCTCATATTGTTACCCTACCCCCTAACCTCATATGAACATCTTAGCCTGAAATATCCACACTCCCTCAGTCAACACATGAGGTCACCTTCTAAAAACACTTTCAAACCTTTCTCTAACATAATCTCTTCTCCATCCTACCTTCATGCAAAGTTTCACAGAAAGTTCCACATCTCCTACTACAATCAGGTTAACAAAAAATCCTTACAGTTCCTCACCAAACCCTCAGACCTAATAAAAACAATTCTCTTCTCCCTTCTAGCAGGTGACATTCATTCAAACTCTGGTCCTAACAACTATTCTACTCAAAACCCCCATGTTCCCCTCCTTCTAGCCATGACTTACCCTCTAAACCCCCTAACTCTCTCTGCATAGCTCACCTTAACATCCGCAGCATTGTTAATAAAATCGTTCACCTCCATGCACTACTAGATATGCATGCTTTCGACATCCTTTGCCTATCAGAAACCTCGCTCAAACCTACTACCCTAGACAATGAAATTACTCTCCCTGGCTACAGCATCTTCAGACTAGACCGTATAGCCAAAAAGGGTGGAGGGATAGCTATTCTCTACAAAACAGGCATGCAAATTACTATCAAACATGAACAACCCCCCTCTATAAGTAATGCCAAAATCCTTATCTCCAAGCTGCAACTTACTACACACAAAGCCCTCAATATAATCTGCACCTACCTTCCCCTGCAAATAATATTAGTTCCTTAGAAGAGATCTTTAGCTGGCTTTCGACTCAATTCCCACAAGAAACCATAGTGCTATGTGATGTCAATATAGACTGGAAAACCTGTAACTCTGCAGACCCTCCCACCCTCTTAAATCTTCATGGCTTTTCACAAACCATTCAAACCCCAACCAGAACTAACAAAATTAACAACAAAGAAAGCATATTGGACTGGATTCTAATAAATAGTCACTCCCAAACTTATACAGTAGGGACACTACCCGATGATTTAAGCGACCACACCCTCACTTATCTAATCAGACATAAAACTACCGCCCCTAACCTAACCAAATACAAGATGGTCAGATCAAATAAAAACTTTAATCCTGAAAGCTTCCTTACAGAACTAAATTCATGCAACTGGTCTCCCCTTAAACAACTGCCACTGGATGAAGCTGTAACATACTTCATTTCCAGGTTCCTTTCTATCCTAGACTCGCATGCTCCCTCAAGATCTACTATAATTAAATCAAAACCTGCCCCTTGGCTCTCAAAAGATGCAAGGAATACAATTCTCCTGAAAAATAAACTCTGGACCAAATTTCGTATCACAAAAGATCCCTCTGACCAACTTAACTTTAGACAAATAAGAAACTCCACTAAAAAAGCTGTACTACTGGATAAAAGAAACTACTACTGCCATTTACAGCAAACCAAACCAACCAACATAATCTGCAAAAGTGAAACTACTACTGCCATTTACAGCAAACCAACCAACATAATCCACAAAAGTGAAACTACTACTGCCATTTACAGCAAACCAACCAACATAATCCACAAAAGTGAAACTACTACTGCCATTTACAGCAAACCAACCAACATAATCCACAAAAGTGAATCTACTACTGCCATTTACAGCAAACTAACCAACCAACATAATCCGCAAAAGTGAAACTACTACTGCCATTTACAGCAAACCAAACCAACCAACATAATCTGCAAAAGTGAAACTACTACTGCCATTTACAACAAACCAAGCAACATAATCCGCAAAAGTGAAACTACTACTGCCATTTACAACAAGCTAAACAACAAAATCCACAAAACTGAAACTACTACTGCCATTTACAGCAAACCAACCAACATAATCCACAAAAGTGAAACTACTACTGCCATTTACAGCAAACCAACCAACATAATCCACAAAAGTGAATCTACTACTGCCATTTACAGCAAACTAACCAACATAATCCGCAAAAGTGAAACTACTACTGCCATTTACAACAAGCTAAACAACAAAATCCACAAAACTGAAACTACTACTACCATTTACAACAAGCTAAACAACATAATCCATTTACAACAAGCGCAACATAATCCACAAAAGTGAAACTACTACTACCATTTACAACAAGCTAAACAACATAATCCACAAAAGTGAAACTACTACTGCCATTTACAACAAACCAAGCAACATAATCCGCAAAAGTGAAACTACTACTGCCATTTACAACAAACCAAGCAACATAATCCGCAAAAGTGAAACTACTACTGCCATTTACAACAAGCTAAACAACATAATCCACAAAAGTGAAACTACTACTGCCATTTACAACAAGCTAAACAACATAATCCGCAAACGTGAAACTACTACTGCCATTTACAGCAAACCAACCAACATAATCCACAAAAGTGAAACTACTACTGCCATTTACAGCAAACCAACCAACATAATCCACAAAAGTGAAACTACTACTGCCATTTACAACAAGCTAAACAACAAAATCCACAAAAGTGAAACTACTACTGCCATTTACAAGCTAAACAACATAATCCGCAAAAGTGAAACTACTACTACCATTTACAACAAGCTAAACAACAAAATCCACAAAAGTGAAACTACTACTGCCATTTACAGCAAACCAACCAACATAATCCACAAAAGTGAAACTACTACTGCCATTTATAGCAAACCAACCAACAAAATCCACAAAACTGAAACTACTACTACCATTTATAACAAGCTAAACAACATAATCCACAAAAGTGAAACTACTACTACCATTTACAACAAGCTAAACAACATAATCCACAAAAGTGAAACTACTACTGCCATTTACAACAAGCTAAACAACATAATCCGCAAAAGTGAAACTACTACTGCCATTTACAACAAGCTAAACAACAAAATCCGCAAAAGTGAAACTACTACTGCCATTTACAACAAGCTAAACAACAAAATCCACAAAACTGAAACTACTACTGCCATTTACAACAAGCTAAACAACATAATCCACAAAAGTGAAACTACTACTACCATTTACAACAAGCTAAACAACATAATCCACAAAAGTGAAACTGCTACTGCCATTTACAACAAGCTAAACAACAAAATCCACAAAACTGAAACTACTACTGCCATTTACAACAAGCTAAACAACATAATCCGCAAAAGTGAAACTACTACTGCCATTTACAACAAGCTAAACAACATAATCCGCAAAAGTGAAACTACTACTGCCATTTACAACAAGCTAAACAACAAAATCCACAAAACTGAAACTACTACTGCCATTTATAGCAAACCAACCAACAAAATCCACAAAAGTGAAACTACTACTGCCATTTACAACAAGCTAAACAACATAATCCGCAAAAGTGAAACTACTACTACCATTTACAACAAGCTAAACAACAAAATCCACAAAACTGAAAATACTACTACCATTTACAACAAGCTAAACAACATAATCCACAAAAGTGAAACTACTACTGCCATTTACAACAAGCTAAACAACATAATCCACAAAAGTGAAACTGCTACTGCCATTTACAACAAGCTAAACAACAAAATCCACAAAAGTGAAACTACTACTGCCATTTACAACAAGTTAAACAACAAAATCCACAAAAGTGAAACTACTACTGCCATTTACAACAAGCTAAACAACAAAATCCACAAAACTGAAACTACTACTACCATTTACAAGAAGCAAAACAACATAATCCGCAAAAGTGAAACTACTACTACCATTTACAACAAGCCAAACAACATAATCTGCAAAAGTGAAACTACTACTGCCATTTACAACAAGCTAAACAACAAAATCCACAAAAGTGAAACTACTACTGCCATTTACAACAAGCTAAACAACATAATCCACAAAAGTGAAACTACTACTACCATTTACAACAAGCTAAACAACATAATCCGCAAAAGTGAAACTACTACTGCCATTTACAACAAGCTAAACAACAAAATCCACAAAAGTTAAACTACTACTTCCATTTACAGCAAACCAACCAACATAATCCACAAAAGTAAAACTACTACTGCCATTTACAGCAAACCAAACCAACCAACATAATCTGCAAAACTGAAACTACTACTGCCATTTACAACAAACCAAGCAACATAATCCGCAAAAGTGAAACTACTACTGGCATTTACAACAAGCTAAACAACAAAATCCACAAAAGTGAAACTACTACTGCCATTTACAACAAGCTAAACAACATAATCCACAAAAGTGAAACTACTACTGCCATTTACAGCAAACCAACCAACATAATCCGCAAAAGTGAAACTACTACTACCATTTACAACAAGCTAAACAACATAATCCACAAAAGTGAAACTACTACTGCCATTTACAACAAACCAACCAACATAATCCACAAAAGTGAAACTACTACTGCCATTTACAACAAGCTAAACAACATAATCCACAAAAGTGAAACTACTACTACCATTTACAACAAACCAAGCAACATAATCCGCAAAAGTGAAACTACTACTGCCATTTACAACAAACCAAGCAACATAATCCGCAAAAGTGAAACTACTACTGGCATTTACAACAAGCTAAACAACAAAATCCACAAAAGTGAAACTACTACTGCCATTTACAACAAGCTAAACAACATAATCCACAAAAGTGAAACTACTACTGCCATTTACAGCAAACCAACCAACATAATCCGCAAAAGTGAAACTACTACTGGCATTTACATCAAGCTAAACAACAAAATCCAAAAGTGAAACTACTACTGCCATTTACATCAAGCTAAACAACAAAATCCACAAAAGTGAAACTACTACTGCCATTTACAACAAGCTAAACAACATAATCCGCAAAAGTGAAACTACTACTGCCATTTACAACAAGCTAAACAACAAAATCCACAAAAGTGAAACTACTACTGCCATTTACAGCAAACCAACCAAATCTAACTATCTCCATTCAATGAAACAACCAATACTCATTTCAACACTAAACAACTATCGCAAAAGTAACTACTACTGCCATTTACAAACAAACCACATATCCCAAAAAACTTCTACACCTTTACACAACCTACCACCAACATATCACGGAACCTACCTCTGCCTTTAACAGCTACAACAAACCAAATGAAACTACTATGCCATTTAAGTAACCAATCCAAGCTTAATTCCACAAATTAAACTTACAAAATCTGCCATTTGCAAACCAACAAACTATCCACAAAAGTCTACTACTGGCATTTAAAACAACCTAACACCAACCACAAACTAAACTACACTCCATTTATCAATATCCACATAACCAGTGAAACTATCTCCTTTACAAAACTAAACACAAACCACAAAAGTGAATACACTCATTCAACCCAACTACTTCCAAAGTGAACTACTGCCAATTTAAACCCAACAAAATTTCCACAAAAGAAACTACTCTGCTTTATAACAACTAAACCAACAACCCAAAACTGAAACTACTATGCATTTACACCCTACCAAACAATATCCACAAAAGTTTAAACTACTAACCATTTACACCCAAACTAAACTCCATAATCACAAAGTAAACTACTACCCATTACAACGCTAAACAACAAAATTCCACAACTGTCTACTCTGCCATTTACAACAACCCCAAACCAATCCAAACTGAAACTACTATTTCACAGCTACCATACCCATAAAACTAACTACAACCTACCATTAACACACCTAACACCATAACCCAAAAGTCTCATGCCATTTACACACTAAACACAAATCCCAACTAACTCTCTCCACCATTTCAACAAGCTAACAACATTTCCAACTCACTCTACTACCATTTCCAAGCTAAACAACAAATCCACTTAAACTACTACTGCCTGACTACAACCTAACACTAATCCCATGAACTAACTACTGCCTTTAGCAACAACTACAAAATCCACAAAATGAAACTACTACTCCATTTCCAACTAACACTATCCAGTAAACTACTCCTACCATGTTTGCAACAACTAAACCAAATCACTGCTGAAACTACCCCACTCGCTTGCAAACTAATCCTAAAGTTTAACTACTCACCATTTACAACAACCTCAACTAATCTGAAACTCTACTCCATTTACACAACTCAATCACAGTGACTACTCTCAGTCTAACCTACAATCACCTTGAAACTACTACTGCCATTTAAACAACTAAACAACAAATCCACAGAGTCTAAATACTACTATTCAAGCAAAAAATAACCCAAAGTAACTACTGGGGGGGGGGGGCCTAAAAACCAACAATCAAAGTGAATACACTGCTTCCCCAATCCCGAAAAAAATAAAACACAACAAAACAGAACTTAGATTTAAAAACAATTCAAATGCCCCTTTCAAAACCATAGCAAAGTATAGATTCAATAAAACAAAGAATGGTACAACCTAAGAAAAAAAAAAAAAAAAACATGACAAAACCATTAGCATGTTTACAAAAAATTAAGAATTACACCATATTGTAATCTCAAAAGTCTGCATTCCTTTAACAAATTTCCAATATCTACCTGTAAATCCAACAACTAAGCAGGCGAGTCCTTGTTCTCCAACACAATTGGAAAAGCCTAGAACTCCCTTCCTTCCAACCTCACTGCTCTCTCCACTCTTCCCAGTTTCAAATCCGAACTCAGAACTCACCTCCTAACTCACTGGTTCTGCCCCTGAACTCACCTCCTAACTTACTGGTTCTGCCCCTGAACTCACCTCCTAACTCACTGGCTCTGCTATGAACTCACCTCCTAACTCATCGGCTCTGCCCCTGAACTCACCTCCTAACTCACTGGTTCTGCCCCTGAACTCACCTCCTACCTCACTGGTTCTGCCCCTGAACTCACCTCCTAACTCACTGGTTCTGCCCCTGAACTCACCTCCTAACTCACTGGCTCTGCCATGAACTCACCTCCTAACTCATCGGCTGTGCCCCTGAACTCACCTCCTAACTCACTGGTTCTGCCCCTGAACTCACCTCCTAACTCACTGGCTCTGTCCTGAACTCACCTCCTAACTCATCGGCTCTGCCCCTGAACTCACCTCCTAACTCACTGGTTCTGCCCCTGAACTCACCTCCTAACTCAGTGACTCTGCCCCTGCTCTAACCCTGACTAGATACCGTTCTGCTCCGAGAACTCTCACTTATCTTGCTTCAAATCTTTTCAAAAACTTACTACTAAATTCGAATTCAAATTTTCCCCATGATGTTCTTATTTTGCTTATTGCAGGCACTGTAAAAAATATTATTTTTTTCTCTGAACTATATGTGTAACGTTTGTTAATGTTAAATGCTTTTAATGATTAATGCTCGATGTTTAATGTATTTCACTTGAAGCTTTTCTCCTTGGGCATCTGCTGAAAATGGACATAAATCCAGTTAGACCAGCCCGGTCAACAAATGTAAAATAAAAAATAAATAAAATAAAATAAAAAAATATACAGAATGTACACAATATCAAAGGTATACAGAATGTACACCATAACAAAGATATACAGAATGTCCACCATAGGAGAGATATACAGAATGTACACAATAGCAAATATGTACAGAAGATACACCATAGCAAATATATACAGAATGCACACCATAACAAAGATATACAGAATGCCCACCATAGCAGAGATATACAGAATGGACACAACAGCAAATATGTTCAGAAGAAACACCATAGCAGAGGTATACAGAATGTACACCATAGCAAAGATATACAGAATGCCCACCATAGCAGAGATATACAGAATGGACACAACAGCAAACATGTTCAGAAGAAACACCATAGCAGAGGTATACAGAATATACACCATAGCAAAGATATACAGAATGTACACCATAGCAAAGATATACAGAATGTACACCATAGCAGAGATATACAGAATATACACCATAGCAGAGATATACAGAATGTACACCATAGCAAAGATACATAGAATGTACACAATAGCAAAGATATACAGAATATACACCATAGCAGAGATATACAGAATGTACACCATAGCAAAGATACATAGAATGTACACAATAGCAAATATATACAGAATATACACCATAGCAGAGATATGTAGAATGCACACCATAGCAAACATACATAGAATGTACACAATAGCAAAGATATACAGAATGTAAACCACAGCAGAGATATACAGAATGTACATCATAGCAGAGATATACAGAATGTATACCATAGCAGAGATATACAGAATGTACAGAATAGCAAAGATACATAGAATGTACACAATAGCAAAGATATACAGAATGTATACCATAACAAAGATATACATAATGCACACCATAGCAAATATGTACAGAAGATACACCATAGCAAAGATATACAGAAGATACACCATAACAAAGATATACAGAATATACACCTTAACCGAGATATGCAGAATGTACACCATAGCAAACATACATAGAATGTACACAATAGCAAAGATATACAGAATGTACACCACAGCAGAGATATACAGAATGTACATCATAGCAGAGATATACAGAATGTATACTGCAGCAGAGATATACAGAATGTACAGAATAGCAAAGCTACATAGAATGTACACAATAGAAAAGATATACAGAATGTATATCATAGCAAATATGTACAGAAGATACACCATAGCAAATATGTACAGAAGATACACCATAGCAAAGATATACAGAAGATACACCATAACAGAGATATACAGAATGTACACCATAGCAGAGATATACCAGATGTACACAATAGCAGAGATTTACAGAATGTACACCATAGCAAAGATACTTAGAATGTACACAATAGCAAAGATATACAGAATTTACACCATAGCAAAGATATACAGAATGTACACCATAGCAAAGATACATAGAATGTTCACATTAGCAAATATATGCAGAATGTACACCATAGCAGAGATATACAGAATGTACATCATAGCAAAGATATACAGAATGTACACCATAGCAGAGATATACAGAATGTACATCGTAGCAAAGATATACAGAATGTACACCATAGCAGAGATATACAGAATGTACACCATAGCAGAGATATACAGAATGTACACCATAGCAAAGATATACATAATGCACACCATAGCAAATATGTACAGAAGATACACCATAGCAAAGATATACAGAAGATACACCATAACAAAGATATACAGAATATACACCTTAACCGAGATATACAGAATGTACACCATAGGAAACATACATAGAATGTACACAATAGCAAAGATATACAGAATATACACCACAGCAGAGATATACAGAATGTACATCATAGCAGAGATATACAGAATGTATACCGTAGTAGAGATATACAGAATGTACAGAATAGCAAAGCTACATAGAATGTACACAATAGAAAAGATATACAGAATGTATACCATAGCAAAGATATACAGAATGTACACCATAGCAAATATGTACAGAAGATACACCATAGCAAAGATATACAGAAGATACACCATAACAGAGATATACAGAATGTACACCATAGCAGAGATATAGCAGATGTACACAATAGCAGAGATTTACAGAATGTACACCATAGCAAAGATACTTAGAATGTACACAATAGCAAAGATATACAGAATTTACACCATAGCAAAGATATACAGAATGTACACCATAGCAAAGATACATAGAATGTACACATTAGCAAATATATGCAGAATGTACACCATAGCAGAGATATACAGAATGTACATCGTAGCAAAGATATACAGAATGTACACCATAGCAGAGATATACAGAATGTACATCGTAGCAAAGATATACAGAATGTACACCATAGCAGAGATATACAGAATGTACACCATAGCAGAGATATACAGAATGTACATTGTAGCAAAGATATACAGAATGTACACCATAGCAGAGATTTACAGAATGTACACCATAGCAAGGATACATAGAATGTACACATTAGCAAATATATGCAGAATGTACACCATATCAGAGATATACAGAATGTACACAATAGCAAAGATATACAGAATGTACACCATAGCAGAGATATACAGAATGTACACCATAGCAGAGATATACAGAATGTACATTTGAAGCATTCAAGCAAGAGGGACATAAAGCCAATAAACATGCACACGCTTTTACCACCTGCAGCACTAACCGTCATCATGGAACAGGCTCACTTCATGCTTTTACCACCTGCAGCACTAACCGTCATCGTGGAACAGGCTCACTTCATGCTTTTACCACCTGCAGCACTAACCGTCAGCATGGAACAGGCTCACTTCATGCTTTTACCACCTGCAGCACTAACCGTCATCGTGGAACAGGCTCACTTCATGCTTTTACCACCTGCAGCACAAACCGTCAGCATGGAACAGGCTCACTTCATGCTTTTACCACCTGCAGCACTAACCATCATCGTGGAACAGGCTCACTTCATGCTTTTACCACCTGCAGCACTAACCGTCATCGTGGAACAGGCTCACTTCATGCTTTTACCACCTGCAGCACTAACCGTCAGCATGGAACAGGCTCACTTCATGCTTTTACCACCTGCAGCACTAACCGTCATCGTGGAACAGGCTCACTTCATGCTTTTACCACCTGCAGCACTAACCGTCAGCATGGAACAGGCTCACTTCATGCTTTTACCACCTGCAGCACTAACTGTCAGCATGGAACAGGCTCACTTGGATTCCTTCTTCAGCTTAATTATTTTTTTTTTTTACTTTATAACCTAAGATTTTCACATTTTTGTTTTTTATTTCAGATTCCATATATCTTGTCCACAGTGATGGGTAATTTTCAGGTTTGTATATGACACTGAAAGATATAAATAAATGTGCCAAGAGTGTGCTGAATGTTGGGATAGGCTCTAACACCCTTGATAGCTCAAACCAGATTAAATGAATTCTGGAGCATAAATAAATGACTGACTGATAACTGGCTGTGGGCTTGTCAAAAGATCCTTTTGAGCCACAAAGTTGATTCAAGTACTCAGTCAATAATATGTTCCATATAAGCCACGAACCAATTCACTGCGCAAACCAAACCAAATAACTTCAAGATATCCACAAGCCACAGGACCCGGAGCCAACCTGGAATCAAGGCAAAGTTTAATACGTTTTTTAACAAAACAAATTCAACCAAGCGCTTTCACCCGGCCTCTGCCAGGCTTTTTCAAGGACTGAATAACGCTTAATAATGATTATTCAGTCCTTGAAAAAGCCTGGCAGAGGCCGGGTGGAAGCGCTTGGTTGAATTTGTTCTGTTAAAAAACGTATTAAACTTTGCCTTGATTCCAGGTTGGCTTCGGGTCCTGTGGCTTGTGGATGTTCCATATAAGTTACTTTGTCTTTTTTGGTGGTAGCATTGATCTGTTATGCCACACTAAATAGCAGGACTGCTGAAGTGCATAAGGCTCTCTGATCCCATCTAATCAATAACAAGGTCGCCTGTGACTATCCAATCAATAATAAGGTCTTTTGTGGCCATCCAATCAGTAGGAAGGACTCTTGTGGCTAAGACTTTGCATTGTGTCTTGGTAGTCAGTCATACGTCCTCTCCTAAAGTCTGGTAGAATGCATAATAAATGCACACATCGAATAACAATTTAAAGAAGAAAGGTTGAAACAATATGATGTGTTAAGCACTTTTCATTTACTAGAATAGCAAACTTCCTCAGACAAGTACATGTACACATTGAATCCCATAAATACTAAAAAAGGTGCCAAAATATCAGTGATGTCATCGGGTTAATTAGTAAATTTCATTAATTCACAAGCCCTTGATCATACTGACCATAATAATATAAAATCACATCTAACAATACAAAATACAAAAATTACAGAAACACAAGAATACAATTACTTAAAATATTAAGTTTGTATGTGCAAATCAACCATACTAGCTTGAATACATTACAATATAAACTGTTATAATAAAGCATCATCTATCCAATGCCCTTAACTTTAAAATGCTACTTATATTGCAAACATCATTCAATCCTGGCCAAGCATGTGAAAACTGCCAAACAAATTCTGCTTTATCAAGCATCAATTCCCAGGACCACCCTTTACAGGCATTTTTACCTGTTGCAAAACTGAAAACTTGAATTCATGACCAGTGAATTCATATATATGCTTAGCAAGTGCATTGTTAAAATTACACTTCTTTATCTGATATACATGTTCATATATCCTTTCTCTTAACATACAGGTGGTTCTCCCAAAATAAAATGCTGGACATTTTTGACATAATGCTACATATACAAGTCCTTTAGAATGACAATTGTATTTTCCATTAACCATATATGTTGTCCCTTTTATAACCACTCAATGGCTCTCATGAATGTATTTGCAATATACAAGTCCTTTAGAATGACAATTGTATTTTCCATTAACCATATATGTTGTCCCTTTTATAACCACTCAATGGCTCTCATGAATGTATTTGCAATGATTGCACCTGCCATATTTGTGTACTGTTACCCTGTGGCCGAAGTACATGCTTGTGTTTATTCCTTTCTAATAAGGCCTTTAGACTTGTACCTCTCCTACCTACCATTTTGAAACTTTGATTCAACTTGTTCCTAATTTGTACATCCTCATGTATGATTGTCCAGTTTTTCAACATAATAGTTTTTACTTCTTGAAAATGGGTAGTAAATGTCGAGGTATCCATCAACCTAACCTCAGTGTTATTAGCTTGATGTTCCCTACTATGACTTAATATGGGGGAAAATGACCGTTTAACCTCTTGATTTTAACTTCCTCATATAATTCAAGTAACATAAAAGTAGGATATCTTCTTTTTTCAAACATATCTATCAAATTACCACATTCAAATTCAAAATCCTGGTCCACACTTATCATTTTTGCTGCTCGGACAAATTGTCCCTTAACTACAGCCTTTTTGTTTCCCATTGTGTGTGCACTGGTGAAATGTAA
This sequence comes from Protopterus annectens, assembly GCF_019279795.1. Classification (NCBI taxonomy): domain Eukaryota; kingdom Metazoa; phylum Chordata; order Ceratodontiformes; family Protopteridae; genus Protopterus; species Protopterus annectens. The sequence continues at coordinate 39,208,142 of NC_056743.1, read as the reverse complement.
GAATGAATTGGAATAGGTTGGCTTCCTGTATATTATAGGTTCATAGGTTCATAGGTTCATACTAGGCTATCTGCCCGAGGGCATTTACAAGCCTAGCCCATAGTTTTGTGGCTTACGCCACCCCTTTAGTATGGGGAACTATACCCATTATTTTGCTGTGCCTCTGTTGAGCAGTGACACTGAGGTAATCCCTGGAGTATATCTGCGATCTCCCATCCATTGGTCAAGATTTCTCTTGAACAAGGCCAGCGAGGTGCTCTGCCTCACATATACCGGGATTTTATTCCACAGCATAGGAGTCTTTGGGTGATGAATCTATCCCTCCAGCACGCCCCTATTAATAGCCGTGTCGAGGTTTAAGTCTCCCGCCTTGTGGCTCTGATGGATCTAGATTTTTGAGGTGAAGCATATTCATCAAATCTGGGTTTGACATGGCCTTGTATGTTAGGCAAAGGTCACCTCTGAGCAGCGTAAGTGACTGAATAGAGCTGGAGTTCTTTCAGTCGGGCAGCATAGGACAGATGTTTGTGACCCTTTATCCTTTTGGTGAGGAACTTTTGTGGCCTCTCCAGCTGCTGCAAGTGTCGGGTCAGATACATTCCGAATGGGGCATTGTACTCAATCATTGGTCTGATGAGTGATGAGTATAGGGAGACTATGACCTCCCTTGATCTAGATGAGAATCCCTTCATGATAAGGTGGGCAATGTAGAAGATCTTCCTAACTACTTTAGCTACATGGGTGTCAAATGACAGACTACTATCAACCTGGGTCCCCAGGTCCCTGATAACTTCTTCTGTGCTCAGTGGATTGCCACCTATTTGGTAGCTAGGGGTAACCTTGTTTTTCCCGAAGGGTATGACTATGCATTTTTTGGCATTTAACTTTAGGCCATGGCTCTGGCACCAGTTATCCGTTTCTGTGATAACTGATATATATCTTCCATTTTGTTTGTCCTTGCTTAAATTGACATCCAAATAATTAATTTCATTTTCATTAACCTCATGTGTGAATTGTAAATAGGATGTAGTGCCATTAATGTATTCAAGAGGGAGGATTAGCATGCATGTCCCACCAAAGAAGGACTGCTTTATCACAATATTAGCTGATAAGAGGAGTCAGTTGAGTGGGTGTAGACTCTTTGTTATTTTCAGTAATACAGCTGGTAGCGCACTTGCTTTTGGTGCAGAAGGTTGTGGGTTCTATTCCCACACCAGCTAGATCGATCACTGACACTGCAGTGAAGCATAACAGGGTACTTTGGATTAGATGTTAAATAAAGACCCCATCTACCTCAGTTGGTGGTAGGTCAGGTAGATGTAAAAGATCTCACAGCGCCTACTGAAAAGAGTAAGGGGAAGCTCTCCAATGCTCTGGCTACATTTCCTTTAGTAGTATAAATACCACATCAGGGCTTCCCTGAACTGAGGCTACTAATCTAGTGGGACTACCACAGTCGAAAAATGACAAATTAAAAATGAAATCAAATTGTTCCCAGGGTATCTCCTGCGGAAGTTTTACAAATACAATTCACTGACAGGAGACTTCAGGGAAGTTCTAGGAAAAACTGGAGGGACTGAACCTGTCAGCTTACTTAAGAATGTCTGCAAATCTTGTAGATTAGGCTAGAGATTGTTGCTGATGTACTCTGCTGAGCTTGTTGCAACCCTCACCAAGATACGTAGTTTAGAAAATGGATAGCTAGTAAACATCAATGTTTATACTTTAACATAGTTATGCTTTTTTATTACAAATATGTAATAATAATACAAACCACAACATAACCAGTAAAACAGCATCTCTGAAGTGACACAAACCTATATGCACTGAATTATACAGAAATATTTCAAACATGTAAAGTTATATCAGAGTCTGAAACTTTGGCTAAATCACATATGCATTAAGACTTCAACAGACCTGGCTGAACTGCAAACTGTTTACCATAACCAACTGAACAGAATAAAGTTAATGAAAACTAAAATAACAGAATAAATTAACATATGCATCTGCCAGCAACATGACAAAGAAGTACAAATATAGAAATATGAATTAAATTAGGTCTGATGATACACAGCAGAGCCTGTTGTCTTCAGTATAACCAGAAGATTTTAATGTATCGAAAGTATGAAAAAAAGAAAAGGTAACTTTTACAGAAAAAATAGAACATTAGTATATAACATAACACAATATGTAATATAATATAATATAATATAATATAATATAATATAATATAATGTAAAGGGTCTACTTTGATTCACTGAAAACTCATTTCACTGAATTTCAATTCACCCTCAAAAAATTGCTGAATGCTCAAATCACTGAAAACTCATTCCACTGAATCAAATCTCACTGGATGTAAGTACTGTTGGGTAAATAAAAAAGTGTATGCTCTTTTCCCCACTGTAGTGCAATCCTGGAGTTAATATATATAGTTAGGGGGTGTGGGGGGGCTGTGTGGGCTTTTATATTTATGAATCTCATTTCACTGAAAGCTAACAATATAAAACCAAAAGTAGGTGGGGACTATGCTTCCCAGACCCACCAATGTGGAAGGCACACCCCCCCAACTATGTATACTAACTCCAGGATTGCACTACAGTGGGGAAAAGGGCATATACATTTTATTTGCCCAACAGTACTTAAATTCAGTGAAATGTGATTCAGTGAAATGAGATTTCAGTGATTTGAGCTTTCAGCGATTTGGTGTGACTGTTTTGAAATTCAGTGAAATGAGTTTTCAGTGAATCAAAGTAGACCCAATATAATATATAGTATGACATACTATAATATACACCAAAACAATATATAACATAACATAAATTGTGAAACTGGCTTCCATTTAGTACAGTTCAATAATCCAGGATTCTTCAAGCAAAACTTACAGAATCATCCTAACAACGATGCCCTCTTTCTATTATTACTATCTTCATGAGCTCAGAGACAGGTTTGGGCAAATAAGTTAATATTTTTAAAACATATCTTCCATGGCATCTTCCATTGTTTTGTAATTACTAATACTGGAGACAAAAGTTGAAGATTTACATATGTATTAATTTTATTTTTATTTATTTTTATTTTACATTTGTTATATTGTAGATATGTACAGACCTCTATGAATAGAGAGTAGGGCCAATGGGTACAGACTAAGGTGAAGCATTTTTAATGAATAGAAGGATGTGAGACATAATCTCAGCTAGAGACATCCATAGTTAAAAGTGGGGGAGTTTCAGATGTAGATACATTTGTGAAACAGGCATGGGTGAGTGAGATGTAGATACATTTCTAAAGCAGGCATGGGTGAGTGAGATGTAGATACATTTGTGAAGCAGGCATGGGTGAGTGTTGGTAAGGCACTAATTGAATTCAAGCCCTTTACGATCATGAAGCTACAGACAATAATCAGAATGACTGCTGTATCCAGCAGCTAACAGGACAATTGTGTTAAACACCTGTGCGTCTGAGCTGCATTAGTCAGGCCAGGCTAGTCAGAAGGTGAGAAGGCTGCATAAGGGATAGATATTCTATTAGTTTAGTTTTGTCTGAAAGTAAAGATGTTGCCTTATACAGTTTAAGGAATGTAAATCTGTTTTTTTTTTAAACTGTGTTCTTAATATACATTTTAAGTCAGTACTGATTGTCAAGAGCTACCAAATATATCAGATTCAACTTTCTCTAAAGCAGCAGACTCAAATGTTGTCATATAGAGGGAATTTTTGTTGGAAGAGTTAAATGAGTCAGGAGGTTTCTGGAAATGGTTGCACCAGGGAATAATTAAGGTAGAAAAAGTATTGATTAGTTTTGGAGACATTCGTGTGAAAACCCATGCTGTTAAATTGTGATGGAAAAGACAGGAATCAATACTGAAATAGGGGAGATGGACGAGTTTAGTATCACCAGTGTAAGGAGCCATATTGTTCACATCAAAAGTAAGAAGGAATAGACTAAGTACTGAGTCTTTGAGCACACATACAGCCACTGGAAGTCATGCAGAAATAGTCATTTGCAGTATGGGGAGCTACTGTGTTTTTTCCAGGTAGAGTGAGTTTTTTGACTACTCAGTAAGATATTACAATCAAGGTATAATCAAGCAAGGTACACAGACTCACAAACAATACAGAGCACCTTAATAAGTCCCAAAACATATTTGTAGTTGGGGATGTCATTATAAGTTAGAAAAGCACACCTCACTGAGGAGTAATTGTAACCTACTTAGCAGATGCTAAAATAAAAGCTATTACAAATAAGGTAAAAGGCTACAGGGTAAATATAACATGGTCATTATTCATGCTGGAGTAAACAATTTAAGTTGATGTACCCTTGTAGAAATGTAGCATGACATTGTCATTGCTCATGATGGGGTAATTAATCTGAAGTGGTGTATCTGCATGACACAGTCATTGTTCATACTAGAATAAACAATTTGAATTTGTGTATCCTTTCAGATGTGCTGCATGATGCAGTCATTGTTTGTGCTAGGGCAAATGAACAGAAGTGGTGTAACCTAAGTATACAGCATGACATGGTCATTGCTCATTCTCAGTAAATTATTTGAGGTGTTTTCTTGTACATATGTGGCATTACATGGTCATTGTTCAAGTTGGAATAAACGATCATGGTGTATCCTTGCAATTATGCAGCATGATATGGTCATTGTTCATGGAGCAAATAGCTTGAGGCATTTTCTTGTAGATATGTAGCAAGACCTGGTCATTGTTCATACTGGGATAAATTAGCTAAGGTGCTTTCTTGTAGATATGTAGCATGACATGGGCATTGCTCATGGTGGAGTAAAATAATTGTATGTGTTTTTGTAGATACGCAGTATGACAGGGTCATTGTTCATGCTGTGGTAAATGATTTAAGTTGTTTTGTTGAAGATATGTGACATGACATGGTCATTCTTCATGCTGGGGTAAATCACTTGAGGTTTTTTCTTGTAGATGTGAAACATAATATGGCCGTTGTTCATGCTGTGTTAATGATTACAAGTGTTTTATTGTGGATATGTTGCATAATGTGGTCATTATTCATGCTGGGGTAAAAATCTGAGTTGGTATATCCTTGTGGATATACACATGACAAGATCATTGTCCATGCTGGAGTAAATGATTTGATGTATATTCCTGTAGATATGTAGCCATATCCATGGTCATTGTTCATGCAGGGATAAATGATTTGAGGTGTATTCCTGTAGATCTGTAGCATGACGTGGTCATTGTTCATGCTGGGGTAAATGATTTGAGGGTGCAATTTTTTGTGGATTTGAAGCATGACATATGTCCAGTGTGTTGTAGGTCTGCATCTATCCATGTCTTGTACACTTCCTACAGGACAACAGTAAAGATCATGCTCACAAGGTACTCAAACTATCTCAGCTAGTTCCTGTTGATCTGAAGAAGCAGTAACTTCATTCTGAATTCTCAGCAGAGAGAAGCAGTGACTGTATTCCGAATTTTCTGCAGTTTTCTATACTTCTCTCACTCTGTTTCATGGACTATAAACCCGACAGCTTGAAAAATGAACTTTATTTAATTTCTGCTTCTTGCATCCATAATCTTATCCTTCAGTCATAGCCCAAAGGTCATGACCATAGGCAGGGATAGGGATTGAGAATGTCAGATCTAATTGAAATCATCATCCCATGACTCGGTTCTCACTTCACACCAGGATCCTGTTCAATGCCTGCAGTACAGTTACTGCTGTACCCACTTGTTGCCTCAGCTCCTGAGTCCTTCTACCTTCACTCATGTACAAGGACCCCAATAGCTGTACCCACTTGTTGCCTCAGCTCCTGAGTCCTTCTACCTTCACTCACGTACAAGGACCCCAAGATACTTTATGGAACAGCTCCTATTCACCTACAGAGGGCAATCCACTCTTTTCTGGACCTCTGATTCTCATCCTTGCCACATCATGATCTGTGGGAACTAATTTATGCCACAGTGGACATTACAATCACAACCTGAAAAGGGCATTAATGTCTGCAAACTGCTTAGATGTAGCTGTCGCACCTCCAAATTGGATACTGTCCAAACCTCAGCTGTGCTTTGACATTCTGTCCATTACACTCAGAAACAGGAAGTGAAACAAGGAATATCCTTGATGCAGCCCTAGGTCTACTTTGAATGTATTTAACCACAAATGCAGGCACAACTTTTGGTCCTTGAAAACTGGGACCACATAGCAGTGCCCTTGAACCCATTAATCCTGCAGGACTTCCCAGAAGACATTCCAGGTTATGAAGCTGCATACACATATAGACAGGACTGGCGACCTACCACAACCCAACAATACCTCTGCAAGTGGAAATATTTCATCCTGTGTTCCTTGGCCAGGACTGAATCTGCATAGCTCCTCCTGAATCAGAACCTTGACTACCTGACCCTGACATTTAAAAAAATACATTTTCTGAATTTAAGAATATCTTTTCACACTTCATTTGCAATTGGTGCAATTTAAGCAGTTTGAAACCTACTGTATTAATGTGCAAATTATTGGCAAATATGCAAGATTCTTGCTCATTCTGCTATCAAAAGTGTACATTGCACACCTGAGAACAGAAAAACACATCCTTGCTGCCTATGACTCATTATTAATTAAGGAAATCTTTAATGTCCTTCAGATGTGCTCTAGAAATGTTGCGTAGCACAGCCAATGCACTTACGTATCTCTTTTCTCTGTAAAGGCAAACAGAGATCCAAGCAGTTGTTTGTGCCCTTTGATACACAAATTATGTAATTTAACTGATATAATTTTTAGTAAGCACATTTTTATTCTATATGAATTAATTCTAACTTTGGGATTTCTGAGCTCCAATGCTGTGCATTCATTTATTAATGGACAAACACAATTTCTAGTAACTGTGACAGTCTCTTCAATAAAAGTACTGCCTGGTTCCCTTGGGGAAGAATGCTGCAAGTGGGAAGCATAAGGGGAGGGCCATTACTAGTGTTATATCGATTTTGGGGGACTGACTCTTTTTGGGGGGACAGTTGTAGCCCAACTACTGCAGTAGGTGTATCATCTTCAGTATTTGTGTGCACAGCAAGTTAATCTAAGATCACATGTCAATTAGGGCTGATCCTGCCACAGGGCAGCATTCCTCCATGCTTGTACATACAGTCTGGTACAATTGTCATAGTAAACATACCTTGTGATGAGGCACAAGAAACCACTTGGAAGTAGTCAGCGTGGACTGGGACAGCAGTATACATGTCAATACAATACAGATACTGGAGAAATCCATCACATGACCTTAGTGTAGAAAAGTACCCATCTTGCAGTCACACACTAAGGAAGTAAAAGTCTGCACTGATCCATCCCAGTTTTACAAGATTCATTTGCACCCATTAGCTTGTCTGTTTATGCCTTGTGAGCCAGTGCAAATCAATGCTGAATACAGAAAGCTTTCAAGCAATGAATTATAAATCAGAATAACTTACTACAGTAGAAGCAGGTCTTGTGAAAACTTCTCCCGTTGCACTGGATTTCCTCTGCATGGTACACTGTCTTTTCACAAGCCCCACATTTGGCACCGCCTCCTAAGATTGGCATGACTGCAAAATAAAGATAGGGTTTTGTCAAAACTGGCATCACGCAACTATACATTGTGACAATAACTTATGTGTGTGTGTGTGTGTGTGTGCGTGTGTGTGTGTGCGTGCGTGCATGCGTGCATGCGTGTGTGTGTGTGTGTGTGTGTGTGTGTGTGTGTGTAATTGTAAGTGTGTGTGTGTCTATCTATGCATGTCTACCATGTGTGCATGCCTGTGTATGTGTGTGTGCGTGTGTGTAATAGTATGTGTATGTATGTCTATCTATGCATATCTACCATGTGTGTATGCATGTGTGTGTGTGTGTGTGTGTGTGTGTGTGTGTGTGTGTGTGTGTGTGTGTGTGTGTGTGTGTGTCTATCTGTGCATGTCTACCATATATGCATGCATGCATATGTGTGTATGTGGTATGCATATGTAGATCTGTTGTATGCAATTATCCAACAAACTTTTCAGTTACCATCTGTTGTGTCTAGAGTGAATGTACAAACTTTGGTCGGGACAGGAAATTCTCTTACGCTGTGAGTAGAGGTGTTTGTTCTTGCTTCCGTTATGAAGACTGATGCTAGTCAGACTGATGATTGGTACCTGTTTCAATGCCAAACAGGGTAACAGATCTTTAGAAATTTGAGATCATTATTCTAGATACTGGTGCATATTTGAAGTACGAGCTTAGGGTATCTCTGAGTATTCCTCCTACTCAAGTATCTCTGAGTATTCCTCCTACTTGAGTATTTCTGGGTATTCCTCCTACTCTAAGATATAGGAAGTGTATGGAGTTAGCATGGACTTAAGGCTGCAAGTCTCCCATGGCATAAATGAGTAAGACAATAGAAGAGGTATTAACATTCGAGGAAATGTTCTGTGTAATGTAAGATTTGGTAGCACTAATGATACCAGTCAGTGCCTGTCTCTCTCTCCAATAGTGTGACGTACTATACTTATCCATGCCACTATCAAGTACTGATAAATTCCTTCTACTAACATACAAATCCAACAAAACAATCAGAAAACTTTTATATAAATCCTCTGTTTCTCATTTCTGGAACAATCTCCTTTTCACCTTATGTAGCATCACACACACAAACAGCTTCAAAAAAGATTTAAGAAGTTCCCTCTGTAAGTCATGGATATGCCCCTGTCAGAACCCGGCTTAAATGGATCTACTGCTTTCTTCTCTTCCTAGAATCACCCTCCTGCAGTTTATGCCTTAAGCATATGACACCTCTTACTTAACTAAAAATAAAAATCAGATGATGGTATATTCTCACTAAAGTTTGTCTAACATATAAGAATCTTTCTCCTATTTGTTACAAATCCTCTATGTATATACTGTAAATAGCACACCAGCTTTACTAAGTGTCTTAATATACTTGTTACTTACTCTGTTTTTCTTTTACTCAACTTTTTGATTATTGTATAACTGTTATTATTACTCAGTTTCGTGAAAACTGTATCATTGAATAATTTGTTCATTTTGCTGGAGCTTTTCTCCTCGGGTCTTCACTGAAAATGTGCCAGTGCTCAGCTGGACCAACCTGGTTAACAAATGTGAAGTAAATAAATCTTAAAATGTGGTTTCATTATAATTGTTAACTTACCTCACCTGACTTATTTATTTAACACCAAATGCAGAGAACTGAAAACCCCCTACAACTTTTGTGAAACTTTCTGGGGGGGGGGTAACCATTAATATGCAAATAGATTACTGACCATGAGTGGCAAAGAATAAGGGATGGGCAGCCACGGTGGTGCAGTGGTTAGCATTGCCGCCTCACAGCAAGAGGTTCTCCAGTTCGATCCTCGGCTGAGTTGCCTTCTGTGTGGAGTCTGCATGTCCTCCCTGTGGTCATGTGGGGTTCCTCTGGGTGCTCCGGTTTCTTCCCACATCCCAAAGACATGCTATAGGTGGACTGGACACTCTAAATTGGCCCTAGGCATGAGTGCATGCATGTGTGTGCCTTCTATGGAAGGTTGGGCGCCGGGCTGGCAACTCGACACCGTAAAAATTCCACTGCTAATCATGAGCGAACAAGGTGATCCGCTGTGGAGACCCCTAACCAGGAAAAGCTGAAAGAAGAAGAAGAAGTGGCAAAGAATAAGGGATGAGATGTAGCAGCAGAAAATTACAGAGTTGCACAGGGCAGGCCAGAGGATGTTGAAAACCTGAAAAAAAAACTGAAGGGAGGTGAAAGAAAACATGCAGACAAAACAAGGTGGATGAGACATGTCTTAACAATTAGACATGTTAAATCCAAAGCAAGAGAAGAATGGATTATTTCCTCAAAAGTATTTAATTCTGGGAGAATTCATATTCATAGTACTAAAAATGAAAGTTAAACATCTGTTAACATTTCTTCATTTTGAGAGAGACAACCTTGCCTTCAACATTCTGGTTAAAATCATGGATTTACCAGAATTACTATAGGAGATAATTCAGAACTGCGGTGGTGGTGCTGCGGTAGCGTTGTCACCTCACAGTAAGACGTTGTCCTATTCGATTCTCAGCTAGAGCATCTTCTGTGTGGAGACATGCGTGAATGGGCATACCTTCATTGAAGGTTGTGCATCAGGGCCGGCAACTCGGCACGTAAAAATCTACTGCCAATCATTAGCGGACCGGAGTTCCGCTGTGGCAACCCCTAACCGGGAAAAGCCGAAAGACACAACAAGTATAGGAGATAATTCAGAGAAGTGAACATAAAAAGCCTTGGACAGATACATGCTTATAGCATTGTCCAAACTGCTTTGAAAATATGTTCTGATAATATTTTAAAATGAAGTTGCTAAGGCCGGCATGTTAATGAATGAAAGAATTATGTATTTATTTGTTTGTTTATTTTTTATTTATTTTAATTTGTTAGTTGAGTAGGTGGACTGTGACAGCGGTGAGGTCTGCAGTGGGAGTGATGGATGCGTTTAAGGTGGAGGTGGGATTACATCAAGGATCAGCTCTGAGCCCTTTCTTATTTGCAATGGTGATGGACAGGTTGACAGACGAGATCAGACAGGAGTCCCCGTGGACTATGATGTTTGCAGATGACATTGTGATCTGTAGTGAGAGTAGGGAACAGGTGGAGGAGACCCTGGAGAGATGGAGCTATGTTCTAGAGAGAAGAGGAATGAAGGTCAGCAGGGCTAAGACAGAATATATGTGTGTGAATGAGAGGGAGGATAGAGGAATGGTGAGGATGCAAGGAGTAGAGGTGGTGAAGGTGGATGAGTTTAAATACTTGGGATCAAGAGTTCAGAGTAATGGTGAGTGTGGAAGAGAGGTGAAGAAGAGAGTACAGGCAGGATGGAGTGGGTGGAGAAGAGTGTCAGGAGTGATTTGTGACAGATGAGTACCAGTAAGAGTGAAAGGGAAGGTCTACAAGAGGGTAGTGAGACCAGCTATGTTATATGGGCTGGAGTTAAAAATGTTAAGATTTTCACTGGGTGTGACGAGGGTGGACAGGATTAGGAATAAGTATATTAGAGGGTCAGCCCAGGTTGGAAGGTTTGGGGACAAAGCCAGAGAGGCAAGATTACATTGGTTTGGACATGTGCTGAGGAGGGATGCTGAGTATATTGGGAAAAAATGCTAAGGATGAAGCTACCAGGTAACAGGAAAAGAGGAAGGCATAAGATAAGGTTTATGGATGTGGTGAGAGAGGAAATGCAGGTGGTTGGTGTGACAGAGCAAGATGCAGAGGACAGGAAGAAATGGAAACAGATGATCCGCTGTGGCGACCGCTAATGGGAAGAGCTGGAAGATGATGATGAGTTGAGTAGGTGGACTTGTTCACAGATCCTTTTTAGCTATGATATCATGTCATCAAGGCAATAATTTTGCACATGAAATTACAAAAATATGTTTTCAGGCATTTCATTGTACATTTAAAGATATGAAGGTGATTATAAGAATAAATCAGTCTGCTAAAATTCAAAACATACAAATATGATTGGTTGGACAAGGGCAAAATGCCACTTATAGCCTGTCTAGAAATCAAAACTTTAATCAGCATAATGATCTTGAGAAATTTTAGATTTGTTTATATCAGTTAAGTCCCTTTTAGATCTTGGCAATCTGTTCCATTCATTCATAACACTCTCACTGAACCAAGAACCTGTCCTATGATTTTTCTGCATTTATAGAACTTCCTTGCAAACCTAAATCACGCCTACAGGAATGTGTTTTGAATGGCCTTTGTCCACTGTGACTTAATCACTTCTTTTTGTCATTGGAAATTGAGTGGGTATCTAAATTCCTTAGGTGAGTGGATATCTAAATTCCTTAGGTGAGTGGGTATCTAAATTCCTCAGGTGAGTGGGTATCTAAATTCCTTAGGTGAGTGGGTATCTAAATTCCTTAGGTGAGTGGATATCTAAATTCCTTAGGTGAGTGGGTATCTAAATTCCTTAGGTGAGTGGGTATCTAAATTCCTTAGGTGAGTGGGTATCTAAATTCCTTAGGTGAGTGGATATCTAAATTCCTTAGGTGAGTGGGTATCTAAATTCCTTAGGTGAGTGGATATCTAAATTCCTAAGGTGAGTGGGTATCTAAATTCCTTATGTGAGTGGATATCTAAATTCCTTAGGTGAGTGGGTATCTAAATTACTTAGGTGAGTGGATATCTAAATTCCTTAGGTGAGTGGGTATCTAAATTCCTTAGGTGAGTGGATATCTAAATTCCTTAGGTGAGTGGGTATCTAAATTCCTTAGGTGAGTGGATATCTAAATTCCTTAGGTGAGTGGGTATCTAAATTCCTTAGGTGAGTGGATATCTAAATTCCTTAGGTGAGTGGGTATCTAAATTCCTTAGGTGAGTGGATATCTAAATTCCTTAGGTGAGTGGGTATCTAAATTCCTTAGGTGAGTGGGTATCTAAATTCCTTAGGTGAGTGGATATCTAAATTCCTTAGGTGAGTGGGTATCTAAATTCCTTAGGTGAGTGGGTATCTAAATTCCTTAGGTGAGTGGGTATCTAAATTCCTTAGGTGAGTGGATATCTAAATTCCTTAGGTGAGTGGGTATCTAAATTCCTTAGGTGAGTGGGTATCTAAATTCCTTAGGTGAGTGGATATCTAAATTCCTTAGGTGAGTGGATATCTAAATTCCTTAGGTGAGTGGGTATCTAAATTCCTTAGGTGATCTCTGAAGGGCAGCTCCTCAGATCCTTGTATCAGGTCTGTTTTTCTGCACTCAACCTTTTCACTCTTATCTTTTCTTCTTTCCTGATTTTTCCATGATAACAAACCGTATTCGAATGTGGGTCAAATTAAAGAGTAGAGGATAACACAGCCCTTCCTCTTGATTTTAAGAATATCCTCGAGTTACCGATAATTTAACTGCATTCTTCAGTCTCATTGTCATCTCAAAGATTTCAGTCTTTTATGACAGAGATACAAATGTATCCTAAAGGCAGTAGTTATACTGACTTGCCATTCATTGATTCTGTAACTGTGTTCTGATATCTGGTATCTGATATTCTCTTTTCAGGATAGACCTGAAATGGTTTTGTATTACAAGGAGAGATATGACAAGGCCATCAAACACTTCTCTACTCTATATAACTGGTGCTTTGCGATCTTTTACATCCACCTGGCCTACCATCAACTCAAACAATATTCAATGTTCATAAATTTAAAATCTACTTTAGAAGAATTTACCAAGAGAAATGCAGCAGTTATATAACCATTTGTCAAACCATTGGTTGCAGTGCACCCTTAAATGCCTCTAGACATCTTGCTTTTCTAACATCTATTGGGGAACTAGTCCATATGTTACCAGTTCTTCCATGAAATGACCCTGCCCCCATAGTACTGTTATAAGAAACTATTCCATATGTTACCAGTTCTTCCATGAAATGATCCTGCCCCCATAGTACTGTTATAAGAAACTATTCCATATGTTACCAATTCTTCCATGAAATGATCCTGCCCCCATAGTACTGTTATAAGAAACTATTCCATATGTTACCAGTTCTTCCATGAAATGATCCTGCCCCCATAGTACTGTTATAAGAAACTATTCCATATGTTACCAGTTCTTCCATGAAATGACCCTGCCCCCATAGTACTGTTATAAGAAACTATTCCATATGTTACCAGTTCTTCCATGAAATGATCCTGCCCCCATAGTACTGTTATAAGAAACTATTCCATATGTTACCAGTTCTTCCATGAAATGATCCTGCCCCCATAGTACTGTTATAAGAAACTATTCCATATGTTACCAGTTCTTCCATGAAATGACCCTGCCCCCCATAGTACTGTTATAAGAAACTATTCCATGTTACCAGTTCTTCCATGAAATGATCCTGCCCCCATAGTACTGTTATAAGAAACTATTCCATATGTTACCAGTTCTTCCATGAAATGACCCTGCCCCCATAGTACTGTTATAAGAAACTATTCCATGTTACCAGTTCTTCCATGAAATGATCCTGCCCCCATATACTGTTATAAGAAACTATTCCATATGTTACCAGTTCTTCCATGAAATGATCCTGCCCCCATACTACTGTTATAAGAAACTATTCCATGTTACCAGTTCTTCCATGAAATGATCCTGCCCCCATAGTACTGTTATAAGAAACTATTCCATATGTTACCAGTTCTTCCATGAAATGATCCTGCCCCCATAGTACTGTTATAAGAAACTATTCCATGTTACCAGTTTTTCCATGAAATGATCCTGCCCCCATACTACTGTTATAAGAAACTATTCCATATGTTACCAGTTCTTCCATGAAATGATCCTGCCCCCATAGTACTGTTATAAGAAACTATTCCATATGTTACCAATTCTTCCATGAAATGATCCTGCCCCCATAGTACTGTTATAAGGAGAACAGTTCACAAATGAACAGTTGTTTCTGGTTCCCATAACATGAGCTCTAAAATCAATTCCTAGTGTTACTGCCATGTTGCCATCATGCACTCATCTACAGATCCAAGATAAATATTAAATCTTGTCTTACCCATCTATATATAACCTAATACAGTCACAACATTTTTTAGCCTGTTCTCATAACACAGCTGCTTAGCTCTACTAATTTGGCTTGTAAGATATCTCTGGATACTTTGCAGCTTGTGGTACTGATAGGGATTCTACAACAGGCAGCTGCACCATATTCAATTATAGGTACTATTACAGCCTTGTCAATAGGTAATAGAACACTGTCTTTCCTACTAGTTACAGTTTGTACGGTATCCTTTGTAATTATGTAGGACTTTCTAGTTGTCACTTGTATATTATACCCATACAAAAGTACCTCATGACAATTAATACCATTATTTATGGTGTATGGGTAACAGGGATCCACATCTACAATTAATGTCATTATTTATGGTGTATGGGTAACAGGGATCCCCATCTACAATTGATAACATTATTTATGGTGTATGAGTAGCAGGGATCCCCATCTGCAATTAATACCGTTATTTATGGTGTATGGGTAATCGAGATCCCTACCTGTAATTCATACCATTATTTATGGCGTATGGGTAACAGGGATCCCCATCTACAATTCATACCATTATTTATGGTGTATGCATAACAGGGATCCCCATCTATAATTAATACCGTTATTTATGGTGTATGGGTAACAGAGATCTGCATCTGCAATTAATACCATTATTTATGGCGTATGGGTAACAGGGATCCCCATCTATAATTAATACCGTTATTTATGGTGTATGGGTAACAGGGATCCCCATCTATAATTAATGCCATTATTTATGGTGTATGGGTAACAGGGATCCCCATCTATAATTAATGCCATTATTTATGGTGTATGGGAAACAGGGATCCCCATCTATAATTAATACCATTATTTATGGCATATGGGTAACAGGGATCCCCATGTACAATTAATTCCATTATTTATGGTATATGGGTAACAGGGATCCCCATGTACAATTAATTCCATTATTTATGGTATATGGGTAACAGGGATCCCCATCTATAATTAATGCCATTATTTATGGTGTATGGGTAATCGAGATCCCCATCTGTAATTAATACCATTATTTATGGCATATGGGTAACAGGGATCCCCATGTACAATTAATTCCATTATTTATGGTGTATGGGTAACAGGGATCCCCATCTATAATTAATTCCATTATTTATGGTTTATGGGTAACAGGGATCTCCATGTACAATTAATTCCATTATTTATGGTGTATGGGTAACAGGGATCCCCATCTATAATTAATGCCATTATTTATGGTGTATGGGTAACAGGGATCCACATCTACAATTAATTCCATTATTTATGGTGTATGGGTAACAGGGATCCCCATCTATAATTAATGCCATTATTTATGGTGTATGGGTAACAGGGATCCCCATCTATAATTAATACCATTATTTATGGCATATGGGTAACAGGGATCCCCATGTACAATTAATTCCATTATTTATGGTATATGGGTAACAGGGATCCCCATGTACAATTAATTCCATTATTTATGGTATATGGGTAACAGGGATCCCCATCTATAATTAATGCCATTATTTATGGTGTATGGGTAATCGAGATCCCCATCTGTAATTAATACCATTATTTATGGCATATGGGTAACAGGGATCCCCATGTACAATTAATTCCATTATTTATGGTGTATGGGTAACAGGGATCCCCATCTGCAATTAATACCATTATTTGTGGTGTATGGGTAATAGGGATCCCCACCTGCAATTATTATTTATGGTGTATGGGTAATCGAGATCCCCATCTGTAATTAATACCATTATTTATGGCATATGGGTAACAGGGATCCCCATGTACAATTAATTCCATTATTTATGGTATATGGGTAACAGGGATCCCCATCTATAATTAATGCCATTATTTATGGTGTATGGGTAACAGGGATCCCCATCTATAATTAATTCCATTATTTATGGTGTATGGGTAACAGGGATCCCCATCTGCAATTAATACCATTATTTGTGGTGTATGGGTAATAGGGATCCCCACCTGCAATTATTATTTATGGTGTATGGGTAATCGAGATCCCCATCTGTAATTAATACCATTATTTATGGCATATGGGTAACAGGGTTCCCCATGTACAATTAATTCCATTATTTATGGTATATGGGTAACAGGGATCCCCATCTATAATTAATGCCATTATTTATGGTGTATGGGTAACAGGGATCCCCATCTATAATTAATGCCATTATTTATGGTGTATGGGTAACAGGGATCCCCATCTATAATTAATGCCATTATTTATGGTGTATGGGTAACAGGGATCCCCATCTATAATTAATGCCATTATTTATGGTGTGTGGGTAACAGGGATCCCCATCTACAATTAATGTCATTATTTATGGTGTATGGGTAACAGGGATCCCCATCTGCATTTAATACCATTATTCATGGCATATGGGTAATAGGGATCCCCACCTGCAATTAATATCATTATTTATGGTTTATGGGTAACAGGGATCCCCATCTGCAATTAATACCATTATTTATGGTGTATGGGTAACAGGGATCCCCATCTGCATTTAATACCATTATTTATGGCATATGGGTAACAGGGATCCCCATCTACAATTAATTCCATTATTTATGGCATATGGGTAACAGGGATCCCCATCTAAAATTAATTCCATTATTTATGGCATATGCATAACAGGGATCCCCATCTACAATTAATACCATTATTTATGGCATATGGGTAACAGGGATCCCCATCTACAATTAATTCCATTATTTATGGATTATGGGTAACAGGGATCCCATCTACAATTCATTCCATTATTTATGGCATATGCGTAACAGGGATCCCCATCTACAATTAATACCATTATTTATGGCATATGGGTAACAGGGATCCCCATCTACAATTAATTCCATTATTTATGGATTATGGGTAACAGGGATCCCCATCTACAATTAATTCCATTATTTATGGCATATGCGTAACAGGGATCCCCATCTACAATTAATACCATTATTTATGGCATATGGGTAACAGGGATCCCCATCTACAATTAATACCACTATTTATGGCATATGGGTAACAGGGATCCCCATCTACAATTAATTCCATTATTTATGGATTATGGGTAACAGGGATTCCCATCTACAATTAATTCCATTATTTATGGCGTATGGGTAACAGGGATCCCCATCTACAATTAATTCCATTATTTATGGATTATGGGTAACAGAGATCACCATCTGCAATTAATACCATTATTTATGGCATATGGGTAACAGGGATCCCCATCTACAATTAATTCCATTATTTATGGATTATGGGTAACAGGGATCCCCATCTACAATTAATTCCATTATTTATGGCGTATGGGTAACAGGGATCCCCATCTACAATTAATTCCATTATTTATGGATTATGGGTAACAGGGATCCCCATCTGCAATTAATACCATTATTTATGGCGTATGGGTAAGAGGGATCCCCATCTACAATTAATGCCATTATTTATGGTGTATGGTTAACAGAGATCCGCATCTACAATCAATACCCTTATTTATGGTGTATAGATAATAGGGATCCCCATCTGCAATTAATACCATTATTTATGGCGTATGGGTAACCTGGATTGTTTTTCCAAAGTGCAATATTTTTGTTTTTGGCACTGAAATTGATTTCCTTTCTCAATGACCATGAGTATAAGGTATCCAGAAATCCCTGCAAGTTAGTTGGATCCTCTCACACTTGTCTCAATTACTGTGTCATCAGCAAACTTGGTAATCAATATTCCAATATCTAGTAGAAAGTCTGGCATGAGTGATGCTAACAAAATTGGTTGGTGAAAGATGTATCTCTAGATATAATATCCTCATTTCAATTCTAAATGTTCCACCAGTGAATCATTTAGATACTTGGTTATACAGTCATCGATATTATTTTCACACATTAGCCTCATGATGTCACTGTGAGGGACTGAATGAAATGCTTTACTGAGGCCCAAGTTGTTTACATACACTTACAGTCCCATATAAGCAGACTGAATCTCAGTTTAATATCTCATCTGAAGGACGTCACACTTAGGAGTACAACACCCCCTAATACTGCACTGCAGTGTCAGCATTCCAATCACCTGGAGCATTGCCAGATCCAGCACCAAGCAGTCTAGGCAGTTTCTGAGGACCCACTGGCTTGAGGGGGCTCAGTAGCCTGGGGGGCTGACACAAGAAGTCTATTTCTTCTCTAAGTATACACTCTGCATGCATTACATTTTTCTTTAAAGACACACACACATTGGTGCTGAGAGTGGGATTTGAGGCTTGCCAGTGCTAGTAGTACAACAGCTAGCATACCTGCCTTTGGTGGTGAAGGCTGTGCTTCTACTTGACACCATGTAGATGAAGATCTAATATTTCACTGCTTTTTAAGGGGGTGAGATGCAGCACTCATGTGTGTGACCTCCTTTGGATGAGATATGCCTAGTAATTATGAACTTGTTGCAGATTAGACAGCCATTCCCTATTGTAATATTACCAGTTCACCATTTTTTTTTAAATGTAATGTGAGCAATTTATTCTTCAGAGGCAGCAGACACTAGATTTGTACATGAAACACACTGAAATGTTAAGTGATTAGCCAGAAGCAACCTCTTTATAAGTTATACATCTCTTTAATGTAGAATGTTTAAGATGACTTTTACTTCTGCAAAGATTGTGTATATTGAATAATAATGGTGGATTCTAACAGAAGTCTGAGTGGCATTTTGTGGTTTAAATGTTCTGTAATGGGTAGTATTGCCATTTTCATATGTTTTGTTTTATTGCTTACTGGAAAAATGTTCAGGCCTACAAATATAAAACACACTCTAACAAGTGGTGCTGTATTATACAAGGAAAATAATGTAATACAATCAGGATGGTGCATAAAAGAACACATGTATGGTCCTAAAATGTGTGCAAGGGACCTATGATTTGAAAACAGCCCTAAAGTTAACGGCCACTGACCAGATGCATTTTTTTATGAGTGTGGGTTTCAATGCCATTTCAGTGAATATGAGTTTCAAGGGCACAGAAGCTTACTGTTCATGCTAAGTCTGTTTTAATTGTAAGACTGTATTGCTTTGTTTAGCAAATAGTTATCAGTTTTTGTGCTATAACATTATGAAGTAACAGTCTGAAATATCTGTAGTCATTGTAGAACTAAAGATGAAAATGGTGTGAACTGACAAGTTGGAACAGTGTTTACGGCGACTGCGGAGAAATAGACAAGTAATGGGACACTGCAATTGCTGGGGGGTTGCTGCTGTGGGGGCTCTGATCCATTGCCCTGCCTAGGGCCCCATTTGACCATGATCTGGCTCTGACCTGGAGTCAGAATGAAGCCCACAGTGTTCTGGTCTTCCAGCATCAAATGTGAGTGTGCTACCTGTTGCACCACTGACACTATTGTAGACAACAGATTAAACATCTGGGATACCAAGATAGACAGCAAGTTGGTATCACTAACATATAATTGAGGAATAAGCAATCAGTAATTTAAAACAATAGTGGAACCCCACATCACATATATATGATACATTTCTGAAGTTATTATTGACATAAAGAAGAAGAAAGGACTAGAATGACTAAAAGGGGTGGTAATGGTTATACACGGCCTGTTAATTAATACACAGACATGGGAAATGCTGCTGTTGAATTAGAACGATTACATCATATAGTTAGGTAATTACATCACAGGAAGGAAAAGGGAAGAAGAATGCATCATTCTTTAGCCAAATTATGTCCAATTATAGAAAGAGGCAGAGACTGATAAGAGCTATGAAAACTTCCTTCATATAATTAGTGGTAAAAAATGAAACTTGCTTCCAAATGTAATGCCAGTTCATGAACGATAATAAAGAATCTAGACATAAGATCATTCTGAAGATATGCAGTAAAGATCAATAGTACAAAGTGAAATGCACAGGCTAGACTGGTCATGGACCCTTACATGTTTTCACTGCCTAGGCATTTGTGAATTTAACTGTTTATTTTTCCTGTCCATTTCCGCAAGTATAAATTCACAAATGGGCAAATTGTAAATCTACAGAAAAGTCTAGTCATAATATGAATTAGATCTAATTATGATAACTAATACACCTGGGATAATTCAGACATTCTATGTAGGGTATATCAACATAAAAAATGTCATATGCTTTTAGATAACATGCTAAATTTTGAACAAGTCACTGAAAAATGTTATAACACCAGGAAGAAGATGAGCAGTTTGCTGAGATTCATGGTTTGTAGGAATTCCACATATAACGATGGTCTTCTTCTCTACCTCAATAATAAGACCTACATTAGAATGTGGTGGGGGGGTTGTACCCTTATAACAAAACAAACAAAAAAATCAAATAATTAAATAAGAAAGGACACAATAGCAGCTCACAAAAGTAGTGACAGCTGGGAAAGATGTAAGCTATAAGGAAAGGTGGAAAAGAGTTGACTTGACCAAAGTTTTTAAAGCATTTAAAGGGATGTTTTCATAATACTGAAAATAAATTGAATCTGAAATATATAAACCTCCATATTAGATCAGGAATTAGTGATCATGAGAAAATGAAGAACTAGTTCATTGTAAGATTAGTCAGAGCTTCAAGATTATCTGCATCTACAGACACAATGGTTACTTTTAGTGATGTGCTTAGTCAGTGTATGGCATTAAGGAAATGTCTTATGAAAAGACAGGCGGGACTAAATAGTTGTTAAACATAATGTTGTGGATTCATGAGATGGCAGCTGTGTTTGATGTTTGTGGTGTAAATACAGACTACAGTGATGACAAAACAGGTATGATGACACAGGTGAAAAGCTCTGTAAAAGCAACTCTATTAGACTACTTGTGGTGTTTAATTATCTGCTGCTTAATTTTGCAGTTTCATTTTAATGAACTTAAGGCTTACTTTTAGTTACAGTGCTGTGTGGTACAAGGCACCTGTAATGTACTAAGTCCTGAAGCATTGTCAATGTACTCAGTTATTTCATAGCAAAAAGCACAACCCAAAGAAAGAGTTGAGGAATAATAAAAACAGTCCCCCAAAGATGAGTACAAAAGATCTCACATACAAACACTCACAGACACAAATGCAAACACACACACACACACACACACACACACACACACACACACACACACACACACACACACATACATGCGCACACACACACACACACACACACACACACACACACACACACACACACACACACACACACACACACACACACACACACACACACACACGATGCCTTACTACAATGCACACACCATGGATTGTCTATGCTAATGGGAGTCTCATTTCAAGGAAGCAGCTCTCATTGGTACACCAAGACCTACAAACTGTTCACTTCTGTATCATTGCAGTGACACCTGATTTTGGTTGTTGTGATAAAGCATTATATTGAGGTACTCATCAGTGGAAAATACTGAGGTATGTTGCATTTGTCAAGATGATGGATAAATGATGGTGATGCAGATGGTGTGTGATTAGCCTTCCTGAAGTCTTTAATCAGACTGAGCTTACTAGACATAAAGCCTCATGTAGTTGAATTAACCTTTTCTTTTTACTAACAACAAGCAATGGGCTTCTTATGTAGATTAATGTGTTTGTATGTACCTTTAAGAAGCTATCCAAGGGATTGCACAAGTGTATAAATACTGAGCGCATGCAAGGTAGACTGCCATTTTGTAGTTAGCTGTTGATTTGTAGGCATGTATGTATGTAAGGTCTGTCTGTTGACTAGTTCGTTTGTACTTTATGATGCTGCTGTCTATACTGATGTGTTTCTAAATATTAAAGCATCTAAACAACCCCCCTGCCTACTTGTCTTATTAGAGAAGGACGAGTGACATCTTATATCAAAACAACAGTTTTAGTCAAATTCAAAGGCCTTTATTTATAAGCGTTTGATTGCTTAGTATCATGCTTAAGTATAACATGTTCCATATATCTGTCTGGTTTCCTCAGGTGGGTTTCATATTGAGACTATTTGTCAGACCTGCTCATTCTGGACACTTTGTATTGAATTTCAAGCATCATTAATACAGAAAACACAGATAATGTGCATAATTTGCTTTTCACTCATCTGCCTGTTAACAGCTGAGCTGGTGAAAGAATGAATCCCAGCAATGAAGGATTCCTATATTTCAGAAATGCAGATTGACAATTGTAAGAGGTTTTATTACAGCATTTTCTCATAAGATAATTCACTTTTCAGATCATACTCTCAAGCTGTCACTCATTACCTTTGTTGAATAGACTGGATATTATATGATTGAATTCCCACTGTTTGCATAAACTGTTCTGAATTTCTGACTTTCATGTAGTGGACTAATGTCACATTATGATGACCACCATAAATTCCCAGTTTTACATAAATATTCTGAAATCCCGACTTTTGCACTGTGGACTGTCACATATGACAACATCCAACACCCCTACCCCCATGTCTCAAGGATATAGACTCCAGTACAGTAAACATACTATTACATTTGAACTCGTGTCTTGTCAGTTTATTTCTGTGAACTTGGAATAATAATCTACACATGTATAACACATGGCTTTTTTGACATGGAACAAACAATAATCCACACATATACAACACATGGCTTCTTTGACATGGAATAAACAATAATCTACACATATACAATGCATGGCTTCTTTGACACGGAACAAACAAAAATCTACAAATATGCAATACATGGCTTCTTTGACATGGAACAAACAATAATCTACACATATACAGCACATGGCTTCTTTGACATGGAACAAACAATAATCCATACATATACAACACATGGCTTCTTTGACATGGAATAAACAATAATCTACACATATACGACGCATGTCTTCTTTGACATGGAACAAACAATAATCTACACATATACAACACATGGCTTCTTTGACATGGAAGAAACAATAACCTACACATATGCAATGCATGGCTTCTTTGACATGGAATAAACAATAATCTACACATATACGATGCATGTCTTCTTTGACATGGAACAAACAATAATCTACACATATACAACACATGGCTTCTTTGACATGAAACAAACAATAATCTACACATATACAACACATTATCTTTGTTGAATAGAATGGATATTATATGATTGAATTCCCACTGACATGGAACAAACAATAATCTACACATATGCAATGCATGGCTTCTTTTACATGGAACAAACAATAATCTACACATATAAAACACATGGCTTTTTTGACATGGAACAAACAATAATCTACACATATGCAATGCATGGCTTCTTTGACATGGAACAAACAATAATCTACACATATGCAATGCATGGTTTCTTTGACATGGAACAAACAATAATCTACACATATACAACACGTCTTCTTTGACATGGCACAAACAATAATCTACACATATACAAAACATGGCTTCTTTGACATGGAACAAACAATAATCTACACATATACAACACATGGCATCTTTGACATGGAACAAACAATAATCTACACATATGCAAAACATGGCTTCTTTGACATGGAAAAAACAATAATCTACACATATGCAAAACATGGCTTCTTTGACATGGAATAAACAATAATCTACACATATACAACACATGGCTTCTTTGACATGGAACAAACAATAATCCACACATATACAACACATGGCTTCTTTGACATGGAATAAACAATAATCTACACATATACAACACATGGCTTCTTTGACATGGAACAAACAATAATCCACACATATACAACACATGGCTTCTTTGACATGGAACAAACAATAATCTACACATATACGACGCATGTCTTCTTTGACATGGAACAAACAATAATCTACGCATATACAACACATGGCTTCTTTGTCATGGAACAAAATAATCTACACATATACAATGCATGGCTTCTTTGACATGGAATAAGCAATAATCTACACATATACAACACATGGCTTCTTTGACATGGAACAAACAATAATCTACACATATACAACACATGGCTTCTTTGACATGGAACAAACAATAATCTACACATATGCAATGCATGGCTTCTTTGACATGGAACAAACAATAATCTACACATATGCAGTGCATGGTTTCTTTGACATGGAACAAACAATAATCTACACATATACAACACATGGCTTCTTTGACATGGAACAAACAATAATCTACACATATACAACACGCCTTCTTTGACATGGAACAAACAATAATCTACACATATACAACACATGGCTTCTTTGACATGGAACAAACAATAATCTACACATATACAACACATGGCATCTTTGACATGGAACAAACAATAATCTACACATATACAACACATGGCTTCTTTGACATGGAAAAAAACAATAATCTACACATATGCAAAACATCGCTTCTTTGACATGGAACAAACAATAATCCACACATATACAACACATGGCTTCTTTGACATGGAATAAACAATAATCTACACATATACAACATATGGCTTCTTTGACATGGAACAAACAATAATCCACACATATACAACACATGGCTTCTTTGACATGGAATAAACAATAATCTACACATATACAACACATGGCTTCTTTGACATGGAACAAACAATAATCCACACATATACAACACATGGCTTCTTTGACATGGAATAAACAATAATCTACACATATACGACGCATGTCTTCTTTGACATGGAACAAACAATAATCTACACATATACAACACATGGTTTCTTTGTCATAGAACAAAATAATCTACACATATGCAATGCATGGCTTCTTTGACATGGAACAAACAATAATCTACACATATACAACACATGGCTTCTTTGACATGGAACAAACAATAATCTACACATATGCAATGCATGGCTTCTTTGACATGGAACAAACAATAATCTACACATATGCAATGCATGGCTTCTTTGACATGGAACGAACAATAATCTACACATATACAACACATGGCTTCTTTGACATGGAACAAACAATAATCTACACATATACAACACATGGCTTCTTTGACATGGAACAAACAATAATCTACACATATACAACACATGGCATCTTTGACATGGAACAAACAATAATCTACACATATATAACACATGGCTTCTTTGACATGGAACAAACAATAATCTACACATATGCAAAACATGGCTTCTTTGACATGGAACAAACAATAATCTACACATTTACAACACATGGCTTCTTTGACATGGAACAAACAATAATCTACACATATGCAAAATATGGCTTCTTTGACATGGAACAAACAATAATCTACACATATACAACACATGGCTTCTTTGACATGGAACAAACAATAATCTACACATATACAACAAGTCTTCTTTGACATGGAACAAACAATAATCTACACATATACAACATATGGCTTCTTTGACATGGAACAAACAATAATCTACACATATACAATACATGGCATCTTTGACATGGAACAAACAATAATCTACACATATACAACACATGGCTTCTTTGACATGGAAAAAACAATAATCTACACATGTGCAAAACATCGCTTCTTTGACATGGGACAAACAATAATCCACACATATACAACACATGGCTTCTTTGACATGAAATAAACAATAATCTACACATATACAACATATGGCTTCTTTGACATGGAACAAACAATAATCCACACATATACAACACATGACTTCTTTGACATGGAATAAACAATAATCTACACATATACAACACATGGCTTCTTTGACATGGAACAAACAATAATCTACACATATATAACACATGGCTTCTTTGACATGGAACAAACAATAATCTACACATATGCAAAACATGGCTTCTTTGACATGGAACAAACAATAATTTACACATTTACAATGCATGGCTTCTTTGACATGGAACAAACAATAATCTACACATATGCAAAACATGGCTTCTTTGACATGGAACAAACAATAATCTACACATATACAACACATGGCTTCTTTGACATGGAACAAACAATAATCTACACATATACAACAAGTCTTCTTTGACATGGAACAAACAATAATCTACACATATACAACACATGGCTTCTTTGACATGGAACAAACAATAATCTACACATATACAACACATGGCATCTTTGACATGGAACAAACAATAATCTACACATATACAACACTTGGCTTCTTTGACATGGAACAAACAATAATCTACACATATGCAAAACATTGCTTCTTTGACATGGAACAAACAATAATCCACACATATACAACACATGGCTTCTTTGACATGAAATAAACAATAATCTACACATATACAACATATGGCTTCTTTGACATGGAACAAACAATAATCCACACATATACAACACATGACTTCTTTGACATGGAATAAACAATAATCTACACATATACAACACATGGCTTCTTTGACATGGAACAAACAATAATCCACACATATACAACACATGGCTTCTTTGACATGGAATAAACAATAATCTACACATATACAACATATGGCTTCTTTGACATGGAACAAACAATAATCCACACATATACAACACATGGCTTCTTTGACATGGAATAAACAATAATCTACACATATACAACACATGGCTTCTTTGACATGGAACAAACAATAATCCACACATATACAACACATGGCTTCTTTGACATGGAATAAACAATAATCTACACATATACAATGCATGTCTTCTTTGACATGGAACAAACAATAATCTACACATATACAACACATGGTTTCTTTGTCATAGAACAAAATAATCTACACATATGCAATGCATGGCTTCTTTGACATGGAACAAACAATAATCTACACATATACAACACATGGCTTCTTTGACATGGAACAAACAATAATCTACACATATGCAATGCATGGCTTCTTTGACATGGAACAAACAATAATCTACACATATGCAATGCATGGCTTCTTTGACATGGAACAAACAATAATCTACACATATACAACACATGGCTTCTTTGACATGGAACAAACAATAATCTACACATATACAACACATGGCTTCTTTGACATGGAACAAACAATAATCTACACATATACAACACATGGCTTCTTTGACATGGAACAAACAATAATCTACACATATATAACACATGGCTTCTTTGACATGGAACAAACAATAATCTACACATATGCAAAACATGGCTTCTTTGACATGGAACAAACAATAATCTACACATTTACAACACATGGCTTCTTTGACATGGAACAAACAATAATCTACACATATGCAAAATATGGCTTCTTTGACATGGAACAAACAATAATCTACACATATACAACACATGGCTTCTTTGACATGGAACAAACAATAATCTACACATATACAACAAGTCTTCTTTGACATGGAACAAACAATAATCTACACATATACAACATATGGCTTCTTTGACATGGAACAAACAATAATCTACACATATACAACACATGGCATCTTTGACATGGAACAAACAATAATCTACACATATACAACACATGGCTTCTTTGACATGGAAAAAACAATAATCTACACATGTGCAAAACATCGCTTCTTTGACATGGGACAAACAATAATCCACACATATACAACACATGGCTTCTTTGACATGAAATAAACAATAATCTACACATATACAACATATGGCTTCTTTGACATGGAACAAACAATAATCCACACATATACAACACATGACTTCTTTGACATGGAATAAACAATAATCTACACATATACAACACATGGCTTCTTTGACATGGAACAAACAATAATCTACACATATATAACACATGGCTTCTTTGACATGGAACAAACAATAATCTACACATATGCAAAACATGGCTTCTTTGACATGGAACAAACAATAATTTACACATTTACAACGCATGGCTTCTTTGACATGGAACAAACAATAATCTACACATATGCAAAACATGGCTTCTTTGACATGGAACAAACAATAATCTACACATATACAACACATGGCTTCTTTGACATGGAACAAACAATAATCTACACATATACAACAAGTCTTCTTTGACATGGAACAAACAATAATCTACACATATACAACACATGGCTTCTTTGACATGGAACAAACAATAATCTACACATATACAACACATGGCATCTTTGACATGGAACAAACAATAATCTACACATATACAACACTTGGCTTCTTTGACATGGAAAAAACAATAATCTACACATATGCAAAACATTGCTTCTTTGACATGGAACAAACAATAATCCACACATATACAACACATGGCTTCTTTGTCATGGAACAAAATAATCTACACATATGCAATGCATGGCTTCTTTGACATGGAACAAACAATAATCTACACATATACAACACATGGCTTCTTTGACATGGAACAAACAATAATCTACACATATACAACACATGGCTTCTTTGACATGGAACAAACAATAATCTGCACATATACAACGCATGGCTTCTTTGACATGGAACAAACAATAATCTACACATATGCAATGCATGGCTTCTTTGACATGGAACAAACAATAATCTACACATATGCAAAACATGGCTTCTTTGACATGGAACAAACAATAATCTACACATTTACAACACATGGCTTCTTTGACATGGAACAAACAATAATCTACACATATGCAAAACATGGCTTTTTTGACATGGAACAAACAATAATCTACACATATACAACACATGGCTTCTTTGACATGGAACAAACAATAATCTACACATATACAACACATGGCTTTGACATGGAATAAACAATAATCTACACATATACGATGCATGTCTTCTTTGACATGGAACAAACAATAATCTACACATATGCAATGCATGGCTTCTTTGACATGGAACAAACAGTAATCTACACGGATACAACACATGTCTTCTTTGACATGGAACAAACAATAATCTACACATATACAACACATGTCTTCTTTGACATGGAACAAACAATA
The DNA here is from genome assembly GCF_019279795.1 of Protopterus annectens. NCBI lineage: Eukaryota > Metazoa > Chordata > Ceratodontiformes > Protopteridae > Protopterus > Protopterus annectens. Next base: position 39,178,669 of record NC_056743.1, on the reverse strand, counting down.
ATCTACACATATACAACACATGGCTTCTTTGACATGGAACAAACAGTAATCTACACATATACAACACATGGCTTCTTTGACATGGAACAAACAGTTATCTACACATATACAACACATGGCTTCTTTGACATGGATAAACAATAATCTACACATATACGACGCATGTCTTCTTTGACATGGAACAAACAATAATCTACACATATACAACACATGGCTTCTTTGACATGGAACAAACAGTAATCTACACATATACAACACATGGCTTCTTTGACATGGAATAAACAATAATTTACACATATATGACGCATGTCTTCTTTGACATGGAACAAACAATAATCTGCACATATACAACACATGGCTTCTTTGACATGGAACAAACAGTAATCTACACATATACAACACATGGCTTCTTTGACATGGAATAAACAATAATCTACACATATACGACGCATGTCTTCTTTGACATGGAACAAACAATAATCTACACATATACAACACATGGCTTCTTTGACATGGAGCAAACTGTGCTCATTTGACTCCGAAGATAACCTGGTACTTGGCCTACTAACATCTGTTCCTTTGAATTGCACTTATGGGAAGCACTACATATGACACAGCTCTGTGTAACTTGTTTTGCTTGAGTCAAAATTCATGGCTAATATATTGCATCTCTTTCTGTTTCCTTGACATGAGTCATTATCCCATCAAACATTTTTATTCTCCTTTCATTGAAAATGTGGTAAAATCTTTGAACATGAAGCCTTAAACACAACTTAGTCCTTCTTAATACGCAACAAAGTCAGTGACAAATGAACTAGACTGAAAAAACAAAATTTATTGTCAACAGAAAAACAATACACTTCTCTAGCGCCTCGGCTAAACAGCCTTCTGGGAGTTAATAGCATAAAAATCCACTATTAAATAGTAAAATCAATTAACATTAATAAAGCAATCATCCAATAAAAATGCTAAATTACAAAAGAGCTTTCAAGGTAAATTCCCTGTTTCAAACCTGTAGGTGTCAGTGTACCATACTTTAGAATAAAATCAGTTTCTTTAAACAATGTATTTTTCAACAAAAAAGCATTTTCAGCTGTAACATGTTCTAATATACAACTTAGTCCTTCCCTTAAGGGAAATTAGGGCTACATTTCTTTCCATACTGCTAGTTTTGCTCAGTTCACTCTCTGAATGTAACATCTTACTAAACTAAATAAACTTCATTTTTAAGTCATGGTCAGTACAGTTCTGGAATATTCTTTTAGTCTTTCTTCTTACATTAGTAACTTTAGTGCTATCTAACTAATCTCTGCATCTTCTACCAACGCTTCACATTTTTGCAACAAATGCCCCTTACCCTTACTCAGCATACCTACTTTATGTAGTTCTTTGTCTCTCTCTCTCTCTCTCTCTTACACACACACACACACACACACACACACACACACACACACACACACACACACACACACATATATGTATCATGGTTATATGTTAAATAACATTATGTTACATCACGTTATGTTGCTTTACATTAAATTTGCCGGAAGCAGAAGAAGACAATGAGTTTATCTAGTCTGTACTTAAGTGCAATTAATATTTTACATTCCCTCTGTCCATTCCTTAACCCTCATACTTTCCACACCTTTTCCAATTGCCCTTGAATGCCTCTATTTTCCTCTCCACCACCTACTCTGGTATTACACTCTATGGGTCTACAACCTTCATTGTGAAAAAGTACGTTTGGTACTGAAGGGTATAGTTCATTCCTACAATCACTTTCTGTGCAGCCCTGTCCTTCCTGTTCAGAATGACTCATTCACACCTTCCTTACATGATCTTGTGCACCAGTATTATGTGTCCCCTGTTTCTTTGAGTTTCAAGTGAGAAGAGTTCTAGCTTCTCTAATTATATCCCCTTCACTCTGTTCCAGGAATACACATGGCCAGCAGAACTGCATTATGTAGTTAAGATTTAATCACACCATAGTCTTGTAGAATGAAAGCATTTCCTCATTGCTTCTGGAATATACCTGCCCCAGGATACTGCACCCATGCTCTGTTCCTGGTGATCCACATTAAGAGTGAGCAACACTCCCCTATACCAGGATACTGCACCCATGCTCTGTTCCTGGTGATCCACATTAAGAGAGAGCAACACTCCAAAATACTTTTTATTTTTGGAGTTATCAGTTCCGCTCCCCCACCTGATACTTCATGCAAGGGTAGTTGTGGTGGCCTCAGTGTAATACTTTGTATTTGTTTACAGCAAACATGAAATCCTTTCCTATACTCTTCCCCAGCCTCTGTTGCTGCATCTGTCCATATATCCTTACAATATCAGTAGGGACTGAGCCTGTCCTCCTTTCCCATATATATCTTAGAAAAACACGCTGATAAATACTTGAGCCAGGACAAACACCCCTGCAGTACAGAAGAAGTCTTCTTCCCAATTATTGCTATCAACCCTCTTACCACAACCCTCTGGCTCCCACCACCCAAACATGTAATGATCTATGTTCTCATTAATGGCCCTGCCTCTATCCACTCCCATTTACAAACCAGCTGCTTCTGTATGATAGACTTAAAGGGCTTGCCAGAATCTAGCTAGGTTATGCCTACTGATACGCCCCTAATTCACCTGTAATCACTGTCATCATCATAGGTTCAAAGCTAAATACTAGCCAATCAGCCTGCAGACTATTACATACCCAGCCAATAACCAGACAGGGACCAAGTGTGAGAATCAAACCTGAAAATTGTGTCTGTCAGATAAAAACCTTCACCATTATGCCATACCCTAAGCCATCATCATCATCATCATCATCAACCCCCCACCCTTTTGCCATTTTCTACATAGGGTCGGGGTGCTGGAAACTCTCACTGTCTTTCTCTTAGTTCAGTGCTGCTGTCCTCTTTGACAGCCAATCTTTTCTCATGTAGTCCAACCATCTCTTTGCCGGACATCCTCATTTCCTCTCTTCTTCTTCTTGTCTCTTCAAAATGTTCTTCACCAAATCATCGTCTGCTTTCTTGTTCATGTACACTAACTGCTATAATCTGTGCTCGTTGACCTTCTCTGTAATTGGAACTACTTGGACTTCTGCTCTGAAGTCTTCTTTTCTTTCAGTCCCACAGTGTGCACTCTACCACCCATCTCAGCCACTTCACCAGCAGCACCTCTAGCTTCATCAACTACTACATACCTCTCAACTGTCCAGATTTTTCCCTCATTTTTTAGTCTCTTCTTCATAAAATTTTTGGTTTTCTGGCAAATCATTGAAGGACTGAACTAACTAAATAACACTAAATAGTGACATTTGATTGAGTTTCACACTTCATATCCTTCAGAAAATAAATAGTAGTTCAAAACATGTTATTCTAGCAATTTCCTAAGTTTATACAAGCAATATTTAACATCTGTCCTTATTTTTGGGCCTTTGACCCCCATCATTTCTGTCTTTGCCCCCCCTTTCCTGTGCTGAGAGGGTGAGAGGTATGCAACTTTACTTCCTTTGTGCCACTGTTTTATACACCTTACCTTTCAGCTTCTTTGAGATTTTTTGTCACATACTACTCTTGACACAATGCCAGATGACTGCAGCCCCTCTGATTCTAGCTTTGACCTCCTTATTCAGACCTCCCTTCCCCTCCCCCACCCTTTTCAGATACTTGAAGCTGGTAACCTGTGCCACTATTTTCCCTTCTATCTCAAATTTCAGCTCCCTTCTGATTTCCATTTGCTAGCATAACAACTGTCTTATCTGTACTCAGTTTCATCCCATGTGCCATCAGTTTTGCATTCCATTCCCCTATTATTTGTTGAAGATCTTACACAGAGTTTGCCTATATTACAAACAGCTTTGTTGATCTGTCCCATCCAACTTGTTTGTTAATGTAGTCCATCACCAGTAAGAACAGCAGTAGTCTCAGAGATGAACCCTAATGCACACCCATTCCCATTGGAAACCCCTCTGTATGTCTAAACACTGTCTATACATGTGTCATTGGGTCTTTGTTCAATGCCTGGTCTGATTTTACTAATGTTTCTAGTTTTGGCCAAATCAGCTTTTGTTGGACCTTGTGATATGCTTTTTCTAAGTCTAGGAATTCATATCATAGTTGGATTCTATCGTCATCTCTATCTTCTACTTCTCTATCTGTCTCACTGCAAATAGTGGTTGTGCTGCATCCTGATCTGAATCTCTCCTCTGTCTGTCTCACTGCAAATACTGGTTGTGCTGCATCCTGTTCTGAATCTCTCCTCTATCTGTCTCACTGCAGACATTGATTGTGCTGCATCCTGATCTGAATCTCTCCTCTATCTGTCTCACTGCAAACATTGGTTGTGCTGCATCCTGATCTGAATCTCTCCTCTGTCTCACTGCAAATATTGGTTGTGCTGCATCCTGATCTGATCTCTCCTCTATCTGTCTCACTGCAAACATTGATTGTGCTGCATCCTGATCTGAATCTCTCCTCTATCTGTCTCACTGCAGACATTGATTGTGCTGCATCCTGATCAGAATTTCTCCTCTATCTGTCTCACTGCAAACATTGGTTGTGCTGCATCCTGATCTGAATCTCTCCTCTATCTCACTGCAAATATTGGTTGTGCTGCATCCTGATCTGATCTCTCCTCTATCTGTCTCACTGCAAACATTGGTTGTGCTGCATCCTGATCTGAATCACTCCTCTGTCTCAGTGTAAACATTGGTTGTGCTGCATCTTGATCTAAATCTCTCCTCTGTCTCACTGTAAACATTGGTTGTGCTGCATCCTGATCTAAATCTCTCCTCTGTCTCACTGCAAATACTGGTTGTGCTGCATCATGATCT
>NC_056743.1:39118583-39173332 GCF_019279795.1 Protopterus annectens | reverse complement strand
ATCTGTCTCACTGCAGACATGGCTTGTGCTGCATCCTGGTCTGAATCTCTCCTCTGTCTCACTGTAAACATTGGTTGTGCTGCATCTTGATCTAAATCTCTCCTCTGTCTCACTGTAAACATTGGTTGTGCTGCATCCTGATCTAAATCTCTCCTCTGTCTCACTGCAAATGCTGGTTGTGCTGCATCATGATCTGAATCTCTCCTCTATCTGTCTCACTGCAGACATTGGTTGCACTACATCATGATCTGAATCTCTCCTCTGTCTCACTGCAAATATTGGTTGTGCTGCATCATGATCTGATCTTTACTCTATCTGTCTGACTGCAAACATTGGTTGTGCTACATCCTGATCTGATGTTTCCTTTCTCTGTCTCACTGCAAACATTGGTTGTGCTACATCCTGATCTGAATCTCTACTGTATGTGTCTCACTGCAAACAGTGGTTGTGCTGCATCCTGTTCTGAATCTCTCCTCTATCTGTCACACTGCAAACATCGGTTGTGCTGCATCCTGGTTGAAATCTCTCCTCTATCTGTCACACTGCAAACATTGGTTGTGCTGCATCCTGATCTGAATCTCTCCACTATGTCTCACTGCAAATACTGGGTATGCTTCATCCTGACCTGAATCTCTCCTCTATTGATCTCACTGCAAACATTGGTTGTGCTGCATCCAGATCTGATCTCTCCTCTAACTGTCTCACTGCAAACATCGGTTGTGCTGCATCCTGATCTGAATCTCTCCTCTGTCTCACTGCAGACATTGGTTGCACTGCATCCTGATCTGATCTCTCCTCTATCTGTCTCACTGCAAACATTGGTTGTGCTGCATCCTGATCTGAATCTCTCCTCTGTCTGTCTCCCTGCAAATATTGGTTGTGTTGTATCCTGATTAGAATATCTCCTCTATCTGTCTCACTGCAAATATTGGTTGTGCTGCATCCTGATCTGAATCATTCCTCTATCTATCTCAATGCAAACATCAGTTGTGCTGCATCCTGAATGGAATCTCTCCTCTATCTGTCTCACTGCAAACATTGGTTGTGCTGCATCCTGATCTGAATCTCTCCTCTATCTGTCTCACTGCAAACATTGGTTGTGCTGCATCCTGATTTGAATCTCTCCTCTGTCTCACTGCAAATATTGGTTGTGCTGTATCCTGATTTGATCTTTTCTCTATCTGTCTCACTGCAAATATTGGTTGTGCTGCATCCTGATCTGAATCACTCCTCTATCTGTCTCACTGCAAACATCAGTTGTGCTGCATCCTGATCAGAATCTCTCCTCTATCTGTCTCACTGCAAACATTGCTTGTGCTGCATCCTGGTCTGATCTCTCCTCTATCTGTGTCACTGCAAATATTGGTTGCGCTGCCTCCTGATCTGAATCTCTCCTCTATCTGTCTCACTGCAGACATCGGTTGTGCTGCATACTGATCTGATCTCTCCTCTATCTGTCTCACTGCAAACATTGGTTGTGCTGCATCCTGATCTGAATCTCTCCTGTGTCTCACTGCAAATACTGGTTGTGCTGCATCCTGAACTGAATCTCCCCTCTATCTGTCTCACTGCAAAAACTGGTTGTGCTGCATCTTGATTTTCTCTCTCCTCTATCTGTCTCACTGCAAACATTGGTTGTGCTGCATCCTGATCTGATCTCTCCTCTAGCTGTCTCACTGCAAACATTGGTTGTGCTGTATCCTGATCTGATCTCTCCTCTATCTGCCTCAATGCAAACATTGGTTGTGCGGCATCCTGATCTGAATCACTCCTCTATCTGTCTCACTGCAAACATTGGTTGTGCTGCATCCTGATCTGAATCTCTCCTCTATCTGTCTCACTGCAAACATTGGTTGTGCTGCATCCTGATCTGATCTCTCCTCTATCTGTCTCACTGCAAACATTGGTTGTGCTGCATCCTGATCTGAATCTCTCCTCTATCTGTCTCACTGCAAACATTGGTTGTGCTGCATCCTGATCTGAATCTCTCCTCTATCTGTCTCACTGCAAACATTGGTTGTGCTGCATCCTGATCGGAATCTCTCCTCTATCTGTCTCACTGCAGACATGGCTTGTGCTGCATCCTGGTCTGAATCTCTCCTCTGTCTCACTGTAAACATTGGTTGTGCTGCATCCTGATCTGAATCTCTCCTCTATCTGTCTCACTGCAAACATTGGTTGTGCTGCATCCTGATCTGAATCTCTCCTCTATCTGTCTCACTGCAAACATTGGTTGTGCTGCATCCTGATCTGATCTCTCCTCTATCTGCCTCAATGCAAACATTGGTTGTGCGGCATCCTGATCTGAATCTGTCCTCTATCTGTCTCACTGCAAACATTCGTTGTGCTGCATCCTGATTTTAATCTCTCCTGTGTCTCACTGTAAATACTGGTTGTGCTGCATCCTGAGCTGAATCTCCACTCTATCTGTCTCACTGCAATCATTGGTTGTGCTGTATCCTGGTTAGAATCTGTCCTCTATCTGGCTCACTGCAAACATTGGTTGTGCTGCATCCTGATCTGAATCTGTCCTCTATCTGTCTCACTGCAAACATTGGTTGTGCTGCATCCTGATCTGAATCTGTCCTCTCTCTGTCGCACTGCAAACATTGGTTGTGCTGCATCCTGATCTTAATCTCTCCTGTGTCTCACTGTAAAAACTGGTTGTGCTGCATCCTGAGCTAAATCTCTCCTCTATCTGTCTCACTGCAAACATTGGTTGTGCTGAATCCTGGTTAGAATCTGTCCTCTATCTTTCTCACTGCAAACATTGGTTGTGCTGCATCCTGATCTGAATCTGTCCTCTATCTGTCTCACTGCAAACTGGTTGTGCTGCCTCCTGATCTTAATCTCTCCTGTGTCTCACTGTAAATACTGGTTGCGCTGCATCATGAGCTGAATCTCTGCTCTATCTGTCTCACTGCAGACATTGATTGTGCTGCATCCTGATCTGAATCTCTCCTCTATCTATCTCACTGCAAACATTGGTTGTGCTGCATCCTGATCTGAATCTCTCCTCTATCTCACTGCAAACAATGGTTGTGCTGCATCCTGATCTGAATCACTCCTCTATCTGTCTCACTGCAGACATTGATTGTGCTGCATCCTGATGTGAATCTCTCCTCTATCTGTCTCACTGCAGACATTGATTGTGCTGCATCCTGATCTGAATCTCTCCTCTATCTGTCTCACTGCAGACATTGATTGTGCTGCATCCTGATCTGAATCACTCCTCTATCTGTCACACTGCAAACATTGATTGTGCTGCATCCTGGTCTGAATTTCTCCTCTATCTGTCTAACTGCAGACATTGGTTGCACTACATCATGATTTGAATCCCTCCTCTCTCTCACTGCAAACATTGGTTGTGCTGCATCCTGGTCTGAATCCCTCCTCTATCTGTCTCACTGCAGACATTGGTTGTGCTGCATCCTGAACTGAATGTCTCCTCTATCTGTCTCACTGCAGACATTGATTGTGCTGCATCCTGATCTGAACCACTCCTCTATCTGTCTCACTGCAAACATTGGTTGTGCTGCATCCTGATCTGAATCTCTCCTCTGTTTGTCTCACTGCAAACATTGATTGTGCTGCATCCTGATCTGAATTTCTCCTCTATCTGTCTCACTGCAGACATTGGTTGCACTACATCATGATCTGAATCTCTCCTCTATCTCACTTCTATCTCACTGCAAACATTGGTTATGCTGCATCCTGATCTGAATCTCTCCTCTATCTGTCTCACTGCAGACATTGGTTGTGCTGCATCCTGATCTGAATCTCTCCTCTATCTGTCTCACTATAAATATTGGTTGTGCTGCATCCTGATCTGAATCTCTCCTCTATCTGTCTCACTGCAGACATTGGTTCTGCTGCATCCTGATCTGAATCTCTCCCCTATCTGTCATGCTGCAAACACTGGTTGGCTGCATCCTGATCTGAATTTCTCCTCTATCTGTCTCACTGCAAAAATTGGTTGTGCTGCATCCTGATCTGCATCTATCCTTTGTCTCACTGCAAATATTGGTTGTGCTGCATTGTGATTTGATCTTTCCTCTATCTGTCTCACTGCAAACTTTGGTTGTGCTGCATCCTGATCTGAATCACTCCTCTATCTGTCTCACTGCAAACATTGGTTGTGCTGCATCTTGATCTGAATCTCTCCTCTGTCTCACTGTAAACATTGGTTGTGCTGCATCTTGATCTAAATCTCTCCTCAGTCTCACTGTAAACATTGGTTGTGCTGCATCCTATTCTAAATCTCTCCTCTGTCTCACTGCAAATACTGGTTGTGCTGAATCATGATCTGAATCTCTCCTCTATCTGTCTCACAGCAGACATTTGTTGTGCTACATCATGATCTGAATCTCTCCTCTGTCTCAATGCAAATATTGGTTGTGCTGCATCATGATCTGATCTTTACTCTGTCTGTCTCACTGCAAACATTGGTTGTGCTACATCCTGATCTGATTTTTCCTTTCTATGTCTCACTGCAAACAGTGGTTGTGCTACATCCTGATCTGAATCTCTCCTCTATCTGTCACACTGCAAACTTTGGTTATGCTGCATCCTGGTTGAAATCTCTCCTCTATCTATCTCACTGCAAACATTGGTTGTGCTGCATCCTGATCTGAATCTCTCCTCTTTCTCACTGCAGACATTGGTTGCACTGCATCCTGATCTGATCTCTGCTCTATCTGTCTCACAGCAAACATTGGTTGTGCTGCATCCTGATCTGAATCTCTTCTCTGTCTGTCTCACTGCAAATATTGGTTGTGCTGCATCCTGATTAGAATCTCTCCTCTATCTGTCTCACTGCAAACATTGGTTGTGCTGCATCCTGATCTGAATCATTCCTCTAGCTATCTCACTGCAAACATCAGTTGTGCTGCATCCTGATTAGAATCTCTCCTCTATATGTCTAACTGCAAACATTGGTTGTACTGCATCCTGATCTGATCTCTCCTCTAGCTGTCTCACTGCAAACATTGGTTGTGCTGCATCCTGATCTAAATCTCTCCTCTGTCTCACTGCAAATACTGGTTGTGCTGCATCATGATCTGACTCTTTCCTCTATCTGTCTCACTGCAGACATTGGTTGCACAACATCATGATCTGAATCTCTCCTCTGTCTCACTGCAAATATTGGTTGTGCTGCATCATGATCTGATCTTTACTCTATCTGTCTGACTGCAAACATTGGTTGTGCTACATCCTGATCTGATTTTTCCTTTCTCTGTCTCACTGCAAACATTGGTTGTGCTACATCCTGATCTGAATCTCTCCTCTATCTGTCACACTGCAAACATCGGTTGTGCTGCATCCTGGTTGAAATCTCTCCTCTATCTGTCACACTGCAAACATTGGTTGTGCTGCATCCGGATCTGAATCTCTCCACTATGTCTCACTGCAAACACTGGATATGCTTCATCCTGATCTGAATCTCTATCTATCTCACTGCAAACATTGGTTGTGCTGCATCCAGATCTGAATCTCTGTGCTATCTGTCTCACTGCAGAAATTGGTTGCACTGCATCCTGATCTGATCTCTCCTCTAACTGTCTCACTGCAAACATCGGTTGTGCTGCATCCTGATCTGAATCTCTCCTCTGTCTCACTGCAGACATTGGTTGCACTGCATCCTGATCTGATCTCTGCTCTATCTGTCTCACAGCAAACATTGGTTGTGCTGCATCCTGATCTGAATCTCTTCTCTGTCTGTCTCACTGCAAATATTGGTTGTGCTGCATCCTGATTAGAATCTCTCCTCTATCTGTCTCACTGCAAACATTGGTTGTGCTGCATCCTGATCTGAATCATTCCTCTAGCTATCTCACTGCAAACATCAGTTGTGCTGCATCCTGATTGGAATCTCTCCTCTATCTGTCTCACTGCAAACATTGGTTGTGCTGCATCCTGATCTGAATCTCTCCTCTATCTGTCTCACTGCAAACATTGGTTGTGCTGCATCCTGATTTGAATCTCTCCTCTGTCTCACTGCAAATATTGGTTGTGCTGCATCCTGATTTGATCTTTCCTCTATCTGTCTCACTGCAAATATTGGTTGTGCGGCATCCTGATCTGAATCACTCCTCTATCTGTCTCACTGCAAACATCAGTTGTGCTGCATCCTGATCGGAATCTCTCCTCTATCTGTCTCACTGCAGACATGGCTTGTGCTGCATCCTGGTCTGATCTCTCCTCTATCTGTGTCACTGCAAACATTGGTTGCGCTGCCTCCTCATGTGAATCTCTCCTCTATCTGTCTCACTGCAGACATCGGTTGTGCAGCATCCTCATCTGATCTCTCCTCTATCTGTCTCACTGCAAACATTGGTTGTGGTGCATCCTGATCTGAATCTTTCCTCTATCTGTCTCACTGCAAGCATTGATTGTGCTGCATCCTGATCTGAATATCACCTCTGTCTCACTAAAAACATTGGTTGTCCTGCATCCTGATCTGAATCTCTCCTGTGTCTCACTGCAAATACTGGTTGTGCTGCATCCTGAACTGAATCTCTCCTCTATCTGTCTCACTGCAAACACTGGTTGTGCTGCATCTTGATTTGATCTCTCCTCTATCTGTCTCACTGCAAGCATTGGTTGTGCTGCATCCTGATATGATCTCTCCTCTATCTGTCTCACTGCAAACATTGGTTGTGCTGAATCCTGGTTAGATTCTGTCCTCTGTCTTTCTCACTGCAAACATTGGTTGTGCTGTATCCTGATCTGAATCTGTCCTCTATCTTTCTCACTGCAAACATTGGTTGTGCTGCATCCTGATATTATCTCTCCTCTATCTGTCGCACTGCAAACATTGGTTGGCTGCATCCTGATCTGATCTCTCCTCTATCTTTCTCACTGCAAACATTGGTTGTGCTGCATCCTGATCTGAATCTCTCCTCGCTGCAAATATTGTTTGTGCTGCATCCTGATCTGAATTTCTCCTCTAGCTGTTTCACTGCAAACATTGGTTGTGCTGCATCCTGCTCAGAATCTGAACTGCTCATCTCCCATCTTACTTTCTAGTATTCTGGGTATTTGTTTATCAGTCACCCTTTCTATCATTATTTTGCAGTGTGTTCAGGAGTATGATATCTCTGTACACTTTCCTTAGTGTTGTTATAATGTCTCTTAAGTTTGGATTTTCTGGTATTGCTTCTTCCATATGCCTTTGATGTCTTGTCAACTGGTCAGAAGCTTGTTGCTGGCATCACTAATAAAGGGTGTCTGACTATCTCCTTTATACTTCTGCCTTTGCCTTGCACCCTGATATAGTTTCCTTGTGCCACCCCACTGAGCCACTTTCTAGAGGCTGGCAGAGCCTCTGATGCTTTTTGTTCTTTGCTATTTCAACTGCTCTCATCTCCTCTGTGTTAGCCAAACAGTAGCTCTTCTTAGCCTGATCTGTCTTTTCTATATCTTTCTTTTTCCTGAAATCCTTTCTTCTTTTGATGACTTCCTGGACTTCGACATTCCACCACCAGCTTTCCTTATGTACCTTATTTCCGTACCTGGCTCAGCCACATATCATTGTTGTAGGCCTCACCCATGCTTTTTTGAGGCACTGACATTCTTCTTCAACTTCATCCATTTACTCTTCTTCCCGATTAATTCTTTAAGTTCTTGGGCCTTCATTCCAGTCAATTTGCAGGTCTTCAGCCTGGTCTCTTTTGACCTTAGGAAAGTTTCTGACCACTGCTTGCAGCTGATTGTGGCCACCAATGGTTTATGCTGTTGGCTAACTGTTTCATAGGAGATGACTTTGCAATCTCTAATCCTAGCCCAGTCCCCTTTCCTTCCCTTTTTAGGGGTTCACCAGTGCCCTTTTCTTTCTTTTTTTAGGGGTTCCCCAGTGCCCTTTCCTTCCCTTTTTAGGGGTTTCCCAGTACCTCTTCCTTCCCTTTTTAGGGGTACTGGGAGATGTTGTCACTGTTTCTCTTGCTGATAATCCCTTGTAGTAACCCAGTCATAAAGCTTATGGTTTCAGGGAGCAGGGAAGAGACCCCATGCAAATGGGGATGGCACTAACAGCATATAACATGTCTCCATTCTGAGCAGGTAAAAGCCCACATGGGTGAAGCTGAGTTGTCACACAGTGTACCAGTATTTATAGCAGCATCATGATTAGAGAAAGTTTAGATGTCAGAATTGGATCTGAAGAAGTCTACAAGTATGAAAACAGTTATCCCAGTAAAGCCTACAAAATAAATGATCTGAAGTCAGTCTCTCTCTTTTGAAAAGGATTTGGAACTGGATTTATTTTGTTTTTAGAAATAAAATAATTTAATTGAGTGGATTGTTCTAAGTTCTTGGACTCTCAACAATCCTGTGTTGTAAATTCCTGTACCCTAACAGCTAGGATTCCTAAACTAGTTTCTAGCCTTCTCTGCTCCATTGCCTAACTGTTGCTTTGGAGTAGTTCTTCTCTGGCCTCATAGTTGATGAACTCATTTCCCCATCTCAGGCATTGCTGAGTAACCACAACCTGGACATCTCTGTGTTGCAACTTCTTTTGTTACTGGGCTATGGTTCTGTGCTACTAGCAACGTTTGACAGGCTCCCCTGCATCAGTACTTGTAGCTCCCTCATCTTCCTACCCAGACCCCCTGCGTTGCTGAGGAAGACTACAGATTACCCCTTGATAATCTAAGTCATTCTTTATTTGTTTGTTACATTATGTATCTCTGGTTAGTGCGTTAATGCGTACCTCGCCTCCTTTGATTCAGTCGCTCTCTCTTTTCCTTTCCTTCTGTATTTAACGCATTCAAGCCGACGAGGTATAATGGCTGTTTTGTACACTTCCAGTTAACGCCCAGAGCTTCTTTTGGTGTTCAGACCTTTCTTGGATCTGACTTTTTAACTAAATGACTTACCAGCTTAAAATAGGAAGGGTTTGAAAGAGCAAAGATTTATTAATAAAATGACACTAAGACTTTTAATCTAGGATGTTCCACAGTAGAAAAGTCTTGATTATCTTATGCTTTTTAAGTTGATTTTTGAGAAGATGCTCTGGAATGCAAGTATGTGTGTAGGCTGTAAGAAGTGCAACATAGCACCCCACATGGGTGTTAGTGAGTTAGAGATATGGCCATTGCAATGTAACTTTCTGACCCAAGTATGTGTGTAGGCTGTAAGAAGTGCAACATAGCACCCCACATGGGTGTTAGTGAGTTAGAGATATGGCCATTGCAATGTAACTTTCTGACCCAAGTATGTGTGTAGGCTGTAAGAAGTGCAACATAGCACCCCACATGGGTGTTAGTGAGTTAGAGATATGGCCATTGCAATGTAACTTTCTGACCCAAGTATGTGTGTAGGCTGTAAGAAGTGCAACATAGCACCCACATGGGTGTTAGTGAGTTAGAGATATGGCCATTGCAATGTAACTTTCTGACCCAAGTATGTGTGTAGGCTGTAAGAAGTGCAACATAGCACCCCACATGGGTGTTAGTGAGTTAGAGATATGGTCATTGCAATGTAACTTTCTGACCCAAGTATGTGTGTAGGCTGTAAGAAGTGCAACATAGCACCCCACATGGGTGTTAGTGAGTTAGAGATATGGTCATTGCAATGTAACTTTCTGCCCAGTAATGGGCATCAATGTTCCTTCTGGGCTAAGACTGAATCTGCCTTTTGTATAGGTCTGACATCTCTGTCAGGTCTCCCCCATCCATCGACTACTCTGAAACTGTTCTCTTTTGTCTACTGCCATATCCATTCATTATATTCAATAATCCTCTCTTTCATCTGCATGTTGGCTCTAACACTTCTGGGAATTCTTTCTTTACCCTTGACTCCTAATATTTATCTGCCATTCTCCCAGGAACTTGCTGGCTCCTCAACTGCTTTGTCTGATAGATTTTTGAGGCCTAAATGAAGCATGAAGCCAGCCTCCCCCTTGGTGATCACTTCAGTTATCTCTTCCCATGACCTATTGACCTATTGTTCTTACCCTTTTTCACTTGCCCAGACTCCTAATGACTAAACCCATCTTCTTCTTGCCCTCAGTGGTTATCATGCCCTTTGCTTCCTTTCCAATGCCACACCCCTCCTACCTGTAAGCTTCCCCATCCATTAGCACTGCTCTCATCTCTTCTGTCTGTGATGTTTGGCTAGAACTAATATGTAGTGGTCCCTTTTTGATAAGGCGCTACACATTACTGGTGAAGAATTAAACTGGATAGTGAAAGACAAATATTTTATGATTTTTGATAATACTAAGCAAACAGGTTTAGATGTTGTTAAATAAAGTTAATTACTTGAATAATCTTGGTTTTGATGCCAAGATTACAGATCACATCCTGCAACTCTTAAAATCCTTGTGCTGCACACATGCTTTTCTTAAATTGGTACAAATTCTTACTTGAAAGGCAGCAGACCCGACTACATGTACTGTTATGTACAGGGCATCTGCTGTTTGTGCCACATGCCCTAAATCATCTTAAGGTTTTAATCAGATTGTTAGCTGTTATTAATCAGATGACGATTTAAAACATAAAAGTCTGCATTGTTTTAGTGTACGTCATTAGCTGTCATTATCTGTATGCTGATTTAAAACATAAAATTCCATATTGTTTTAGTGTACATCAACTGTAATAGTTTGTGTGTCAATTTAAAATGTAAAATTCTATATTGTTTTAGAGTGCATTTACTGTAATAATTTGTGTGTCGATTCAATTTAAAATGTAAAATTCTATATTGTTTTAGAGTAAATCATTAACTGTAATAATCAGTGTGTCGATTTAAAATGTAAAATTCTATATTGTTTTAGTGTACATCATTAACTGTAATAATCGGTGTGTCGATTTAAAATGTAAAATTCTATATTGTTTTAGAGTGCATCATTTACTGTAATAATTTGTGTGTCGATTCGATTTAAAATGTAAAATTCTATATTGTTTTAGACTACATCATTAACTGTAATAATCAGTGTGTCGATTTAAAATGTAAAATTCTATATTGTTTTAGTGTACATCATTAACTGTAATAATCGGTATGTCAATTTAAAATGTAAAATTCTATATTGTTTTAGTGTACATCATTAACTGTAATAATCGGTGTGTCGATTTAAAATGTAAAATTCTATATTGTTTTAGACTACATCATTAACTGTAATAATCAGTGTGTCGATTTAAAATGTAAAATTCTATATTGTTTTAGTGTACATCATTAACTGTAATAATCGGTGTGTCGATTTAAAATGTAAAATTCTATATTGTTTTAGACTACATCATTAACTGTAATAATCAGTGTGTCGATTTAAAATGTAAAATTCTATATTGTTTTAGTGTACATCATTAATTGTAATAATCGGTGTGTCGATTTAAAATGTAAAATTCTATATTGTTTTAGAGTGCATCATTTACTGTAATAATTTGTGTGTCGATTCAATTTAAAATGTAAAATTCTATATTGTTTTAGACTACATCATTAACTGTAATAATCAGTGTGTCGATTTAAAATGTAAAATTCTATATTGTTTTAGTGTACATCACTAACTGTAATAATCGGTGTGTCGATTTAAAACACGATGCCAGGGCACTTCTATGGGCTAGGCTTGTAAAGGCTCCAGGGTCATTAGCCTAGTACACACCTACGAGCCTATAAAATTCCACATTGTTTTAGTGTATGTCATTAGCTGTCATTTAAACCACAAAACACCAGATAGTCTGGCAGTTAATACAGGTCTAATGCTCTGATTCCGTTGCCAAGGCTACATGGTTTTAATCTTTCCACCTTCATTTGCCTGCTGTGCGACCTTGAGCAAGTTATTTAAGCAGACAGAGTTTTGCAGCACTTTAGAATTTGGGCTAGGCTCCTCAGGCTGCATGTGTGTTAACTACCTATGACTGTTTTAATGTCCAGGTCATTAGAAGTCATAGTCTGTGTGTGGATTTAAAATATAAAAAGGACAGTCTGTGAGCATATTATTATCTGTATGCAGATCTAAAATGTAAAATGACAGATGGTTTTGGTATTCATGTCATTAGCTGTCATTAGCTGATTTAAAACTTAAAATATCCGGTCATGTTAGTGTGACTGCTGTTAGCTCTATTAACCCTCTATTGATTTAAACCATAAAATGTCTGACTGTTTTAGTGGAAATATTGTTAGCTGTCATTAACCACATATTGATTTAAAACATAAAATCTCAGAATATTTTAGTTTGAATGTCATTAGCTCTCACTAACCATCTGCAGAGTTAAAACAC
The DNA here is from genome assembly GCF_019279795.1 of Protopterus annectens. Classification (NCBI taxonomy): domain Eukaryota; kingdom Metazoa; phylum Chordata; order Ceratodontiformes; family Protopteridae; genus Protopterus; species Protopterus annectens. The sequence continues at coordinate 39,161,118 of NC_056743.1, read as the reverse complement.
ATAATGTCAGACAGTGCATTTCATTGGCTGTAATTATCCATGCACTGATTTAAAACAAACCAATTATGACTATTTTAGCATGACTGTTATTAGCTTTTAGTAACCATATGCTGATTAAAACCATAAAATGTGAGAATTTTTTGTGTGTTTGCCTTTAGCCATTGTTAACCATAAACTATACATCTCAACTGTCCAGATTTTTCACAGAATGTCCAGATTTTTACCTCATATTTTTGTTCTGTTACTCATAAAATTTGTGACTTTCTGGTAAATCACTGAGGATTGAAGTCACAAAATAATGACATACATTTGAGTTTCAGGCTTCATATCCTTCCAAAAATGCATGATAACATAAATCATGTTATTCTAGCAAATGTCTAAGTTTATAAGAGTAATATTGAAAATATGTCCCTATTTATAGGCCTTTATCCCCCCATTATTTTAGGCTTTGTCCAGATTTCTTGAGCCAAGAGGTTGAGAGGTATGCCATAAACTAATTTAAAACATACAGAGCTAGATTCAATAAAGCCTACACTAAGTGTACACAATATGTATTCAATAAAATTCTTATTATATTTTATGTGCTTTCTAGTCACTCAGAAAGATTACACTAAGTGTACATGTGGTCTAGACTTTGTGGTAACCTTTATGAATCCCTGTCAATATTTAAAGCTGCAAGAATATCAGTAGAAAAACACAAATTAGGAGGAAGAAGGTGTGAGTTATCCTCTCCCCAATAAGCTTTCAACTATTAGCAAAACATTGTGCTCCCCCATAGTGCCTTTTTAGGAAATGCCAAGCTGACAATACTTCTGATATAGCAAATCGATACCAAGAAAATCTAAAGGCTCAATGCTAGGAGTCTAAACAAGAAACTCCATTCCCTACAAGCACTCCTCACCCTAGGGAATGCTAACATCTGTGCAGTCACTGAGATATGGTTTAAAGCTGTGGAGTGCACACCAACAGTGCGAGGTTATAATGCCTTCCACACATTTAGACCAGCTACTACACAGACAGGAACTAAAGTTGGAGGTGTCTTGATTTACACCAAAAATAAATATACCTCAAGGTTTCTCAAACAGGATTATGCACTTGAGCTTCTCCACATTCAAATCACCATTGGCAAAATCCCGTACCATTTCATTGCAAGCTATAGGTCCCCCTCTATGACCCATGAAACCCATAACATATGTTTAAACTTACTGGAATCACTCACCATCCAACCTAATATATTCATAGGTGACTTTAGTTACCCCACAATTAACTGGGAGTCAAATAACGACATGAAACATACAGGCACAGAGATTCCTGGGGGTTGTAAGCACAAACTTCCTGGACCAGATTGTCAATATGCTGACCAGGGGTACAAATATACTGGATCTGATCCTCACAAGTATGGGAGGGTTCTGCATGCACATCCCCTAGTATAATCTCCTCTCTGCAGCAGATTAACCACAAAAACAGTCTCCTCTGATGAAAAAATAAAACTCAAACCACTGCCAAGGAAAACCAAATGTAAGCCACACAAAACCAAGAAAAAACTCCAAGACCGTCAGTGAAGAAAACACCAAGAAACAAAAATTAATTGAAAATTCAGTATCCAGGTGATATTTGTTAAATGAGTAAATCAGAAAGGTCAGCAAGCTTTCACAAGTCAAAAACTGTTTTCTTTAGAAATAAAAAAGTTATTATTAAATCAAAGCGCTTGTCTGATACTGCTGTTTCTCATTTTGCTGACCTTTGGATTTTATCACCTAACAACCGAATAAAGGATTTGCTTTTTTATCGAAAACTCAAACCACTGCTAACACTGGATTATCCAGCAACTATTCTAAGACTAATTTCCTAATATTAAGTGATAACCTGGCAAAATTTCAAGCTCCCCTAAAACCTGAAAGTACTGCTGCCTACGCGGAACTATTCACAAAACCCTGTACTAACGTGTTCATAGCTGCATGGAGGCAGCTGTACCCACCAGGAATAGGTATACAACAGCTGACCTTGGTGAGATGACATCAGTAGGCTGTATAACAGAAGGAAGAAAATCATGGCAAAAATTAGGAGATGCATCACCCAGCAGGAGAAAAGTGCTCTTAACAAACTAAGCACACAACTAAGGCAACAAATAAAGTCTACAAAGTGAAATTTGAGGTAAATTTGGCTTCCCAGGCTGAGGACAACCACAAGGCATTATTTAGCTACATCTGCAACCTTGAAGGCAATACACAATTGTGTGCAGAGCTCATTGTAAATGGAGCTACCTATACTGAGCCAGAAGATATAGCAAACTTACTAGCTGAAATTCAGCTTCAACTTTACCCCTCTCTCCCAATCAACCCTGCCTCAGGAAATACTACTAAATATAACTCCCCCTGCTATCACTAGGAAACATGGCAATAATCATCTCTCTCTAAGGCCACTGCATTGATGTTCTCCAACAATATCTCAAGCTGCCTTATAAACAGCATGAAACATGACCTATCAGGCCCACTGGAATCACTATTTAAGTGTAGCCTTCAAATAGGCTTCATGCCAAACAAATGGAGAATGGCAACCATCATCCTTCTGCACAAAAGTAGGCCATCTACACACCCTGAGAACTACAGACCCATAAGTCATATTAGTCTCATATGCAAAGCCAAGGAAAGAATTATTATGGAAATGATCAGTAATGACATAGGAAACCTCCAGATACTGGAACCAACCCAGTTTGGTTTAGTCAAGGGTAGATCATGTCTACTCAATCTGATGGACTTCTTTGAGAAGGTCACAAAGCTATGGATGAGTACAAAACAGTTCACACTGTCTACTGTGACATGGCCAAGGCATTTGGTACAATACCCCACTTGGGCATTGTTGACAAACTTGAGGTTAGGTATAAACACATATGTCATCCAGTGGATAGCCAGCTGTCTCACAGACAGTACCATGTAAGTTAGAATTGAATGTTTTTTTTCTATGAAGAGGCCAAACAGTAGTGGAGACCCTCAGGCATCGGTCAAGTGACTAATCCTTTTTGGCATTTACTTCACTGAAGTCAAGGCTAATGTTAAGGGCCTCTGGCTGACCAAATCTGCAGATGACTGCAAATTAGGAGCAGTCATAGAATTCCCCACTAACACTAATCAGCTCCAAGAAAGGCTGACACAGACAAATAACTTGTGTCAGAGCACAGACTAAAACTAAACGTTAAGAAATACATTAGAGTTTCCTTCAGTAAGTCATCTAGCCCTGGTAACTACAAAGAGTCAAGCCAGTAGTCAGGGACTTGGGGGCACACATAGACAGTAATCTAGCCTTTGACCATCACATGTCTACAGTAGTGAGGAAATCATTCTGTGTTGTGTAACTTATAAACTATATGGCATCCAGGTACAAGGAGGTCATTATTCCACTGTATTTGGCATTCATCAGACCTATCATTGAGTGCAATGCCTCCCATCGATATGTACCTACCCACACATATCCAACAACTGGAACATCCACAGAGATTCCTCACTAAAAGAATTCAGAGTGTATCCTTGTGTTCTGTCTCCTGCAGGCTGTTGAATGGAGATATATGCCTGAAATACAAGCCATTGTCAGATCCAACCCTGATGGACTGCCTGCATATCTACAAAACAAACAGCACCAGAACTGCCCATTTTAAACACTTAAAATTTGCCTGTGATATAAATAAGACCTGCTGGAGAGAAAGGTATGACTGCTCCTTCTCCGGAATAGGGTCCACATCTGTGTGAAGCAAAGTTCCACCCTGATACAACTCAATTGTAACTTAGACAATTGGATGGGGAACAGGAAATTCATAACTAGTTTGGCACCTATGTCTCTAATGGATAGAGGCAGCCTGTACATTTTTCATCTCCTAGGTCCCTGCTTACATTAATCAAAGGTACCAGAATTTGTCAGAGATTTGGGATCCATGGCTAGGCTTAAAAGGGCCCTTGTAGTTGTTAGCCTAGTACACACATGTGAACCTATGAACCTATGATTTAAAACCTAAAATGTCAAGACTGTTTCAGTGTACCTGTCATTAATGTGCTGATTTAAAATAAAATGTCTTACTGTTTTCTTGTGACTTTTGTTAGGTGTCACTAATCACGTGCTGATTTAAAACACAGACTGTCGGACAGTTTTAGGTGCCAGTCAATGTCAGTAGCTGTCATTAACTTGTGTTGATTTAAAACATAAAATGTCAGTGTTGTAATATCCCAGTCATTACCTGTCAATGATTTATGTTGATTTAAAACATAAAATGTCAGACTGTTTTAATATACCTGCCATTAGTTGTTATTACCTTGTGCTGTTTTAATACTAAAAGTGTAAGATTGTTTTAGCATACATGTGGTTTGGAAAATTCTTTCAATTGTTGCTTCTAGGGTCTTGCAGAAGCAGAGTTCTATGTAGTGTATGGTTAGAGGGAATCAGCTGACCACTGTTCTAACTTTATGGCATGCATAAAAAGTATGGAGTGCTCATTTTAGCAACACTGGATACAATGTTATTGTTTAAGTTTTGCCTAAAAGTTAAACAACAGGCTAATACACTCAAGTGTACTAGCTTTTGATAGCAATTAGTCGAAAAACACAGCATTCATTGTATTTTCTGCCTATCTGAAAAAAAAACTTGAAAAAAACAAAAAAAAAATACTCTTGTTTTCCATGCTTTCCTAATAGTTTGTTCCAGAGATCAGATTTTGCTGATCCATGGGCTTTGTCTTGGTTCCTGTGTTTCTCCATTTTCCTTGTTTGCTCAGGGGGAAGTTTCTTTACTCACCAGTGAGAGTGGGGAGTACTGAGCTGCCTGTTTGTCCTCAGAGGAGTGGTTTAAGGCAGTAACTTGTAGTTTATTGGCCATTTTGGGTCATTTCCTGTCTTTTCCAGCCCCCTGCTATAAAGCACGCTTTGGTGGGCTTTTCTGGCTATAGAGAATTCAGCACAGCTCCTCGTGGTGTCCAGCAGAGTTCCTAGAGCAGCTGAGACCAGAAAAGACAAACTTTCCAGATTCTAAGTATTTTTTACTGCATTTTCGACTTTTTAACCCTTTCGACTACTATTTCTGCCTGTTTTATTCTGTTATTACCTGTTTTTACTGTTTTTAATAGCTTGAATTGTTTGTTGCACTTGCTTGTTTAAGTTTTGCTTAAAAGTTAAACAACAGGCTAATACACTCAAGTGTACTAGCTTTTGATAGCAATTAGTTGAAAAACACAGCATTTATTGTATTTTCTGCCTATCTGAAAAAAAAACTTGAAAAAAACAAAAAAAATACTCTTGTTTTCCATACTTTCCTAATAGTTTGTTCCAGAGATCAGATTTTGCTGATCCCTGGGCTTTGTCTTGGTTCCTGTGTTTCTCCATTTTCCTTGTTTGGTCAGGGGGAAGTTTCTTTACTCACCAGTGAGAGTGGGGAGTACTGAGCTGCCTGTTTGTCCTCAGAGGAGTGGTTTAAGGCAGTAACTTGTAGTTTATTGGCCATTTTGGGTCATTTCCTGTCTTTTCCAGCCCCCTGCTATAAAGCACGCTTTAGCGTGCTTTAGCACGATTTAGCGCGGAGTTGCTACAGGAACACACAAGAGCAGTGGCGGTTAATCAAGGTTAAACTATTTGGGCTGCCTAAAGTCCACTCTTCAAATTTTCCCTTAAAACAGCCTTCCTTGAACTGTACTGCTGATCAAACCAACGTATTCTATATCTAAAAAGTTCAGCTCTACTTGATTCTTAAGTAGACTATTCTTTATCTGTAAAGCCTAGCACTTGCTCCTAAAGTATTTTTTTTACTTTGATTTAGCACTTTTATTATACATAGTACCCCACCAGCCAAAATCCCTTTTCGATCACCCACATCCCCCGGAGTCTTTTCAAAGTCCTTGTCTATTCCTTCTAGCATGTCGAGGGATCAATTGCTAGTGTCCTCTCCTGCTCAGCTGGTGAATCTGGGAATATTGAGGCAATGTTACAATTGTCTCATGTACACGGACAACCCTCTCCTCCTCCCACAAAACACAAATACATGCGAGAGATGCAACTATACGGCCAAACTGGTGGCTGAGCTCTCTCATCATAGGAATGGCAAGACGAGACAGAAGGAGAAGGTAACCACACACACCACAAACCCAGTCTCACATAGTACTATCAAAACTTCAAATCATACACATAAATACACAAAGACATACTCGGAGGCTCTGATCAAAAATCTACCAAAACAGCAGAGGCCACCAAAGCAGACACCCAAACAACTGCCACCTCAGGACACATCACATTCAACACATAGACCACATAGTCAGTGTGCCAAACAGTCACAGCCCTTAAGGCCAAACACAATGCCAGACACACTCGTCATTGGTGACTCCATAGTCAGACACACTGACGTCCCACTCACCAGATTGAGTAAGGAGAAGGTCACAGTAAGCTGCCTGTCGGGCACTAGAATCCGCCACATAACGCAAGCACTCAGGTCTCTCAACAGCAGGTACAAGTACGACTCTGTCATTGTCCACGCTGGTGTGAACGACCTGAGACGTACCTCCTTGGACTACATGAAAAGAGACATAGAGGAGCTCTCTGATTATGTAGCCAGGCAGGTATGACCCTGACCTTGAGCAGTATCCTACCTTCACCAAGAATGATGCCACAATACAGAGACAAGATGATCAGCTTTAATAATTGGCTTAAACTCTGGTGTCATTCAAAGGGGATCCAATGTCTGTCTGCCTGGGATGACATGCTGGACAAGCCATGCTGCTTTGCAAGGGACGGCTTGCACCTGTCACCCCTGGGCTTCCGGATATTGGCAAAGGCTCTTGCCACCCCCATAGTGCCTTTTTTAGGCAAGGCTCAAATTCTAAACCTACCACCCTAGTACACAAAAAAGGAAAAAACTAAGGGTAATGCTGCTCAATGCCAGAAGTCTCAACCTCAAGATGCACGCACTCGAGGCCCTTCTCAGTATGGAGAACATCAATGTCTGTGCTGTGACTGAAACCTGGTTCAAGGCTCCAGAGAGCACCCCGGCACTATCAGGTTTTACCTCATATCATGCGTTCCGGCCCCAAAATCCGGACAACACCAAGAAAGGAGGGGGTGTCTATATTCATCAAGGACACCCACACCTCAAGGTTGGTGGCAACACACGATGCATCGGAGACCATCCAGGTGCAATTAACCATAGGCAAGACTGCTCTGCAATTTGTAGCATGTTACAGGCCACCCTCTCAATCTCAGGAACCTCACATAGCTTTCCTGAAAACACTGGAGGGGATAAATGTATCTCCAAACACCATCATACTAGGTGACTTCAACTACCCAAATATAGAATGGGATCACTACTCGAGCTCTAGCCCAAAGGTTCCTAGAGTTCATAAACTCAAATGCCATGGAACAACTAGTCACCATCCCCACAAGAGGAGAAAACATACTAGATCTCATCATCACGAACATGGGGTCACAATGTTCAACACCGGAAGTATACCCCTCGCTGGTGAGATCAGACCATAAACTAATCTCACTGGAAGTCCACACCCCCCCCCCACCTGAGATAAAAAAGACCACAGTGAAGAACTTCTCAAAAGCCGACTTCACACTTCTAAAGACTGGTGTGGTCTCCTTTAAGGCCCCCGAGCCTGTGGAAACCATTACTCAAGCCGCTGAATCACTTACAAATGCCTTCTACCAGCACCTATAGGACTGCATGGATCAGGCAATCCCAAACAAAACAAAGACTCTTTGTACCAAAGGCAAGCGTCCAGTCTGGTGGACCCCAGCCATAAACAAACTCTACAACAAAAGGAGGAAGCTACTACAAGATAGAGCAAAATCCTTAAAAGGGAAAACATCTTTGATCATTATAAGTAAAAAACTAAGAGCTCTCATAAAATCATCCAAGGCAAATTTTGAGAGAAAAGTCGCTAAGGACTCAAAAGACAATCATAAGGCCTTCTTTAGCTATGTTAGAAACCTGGGAGGAAACTCCCAGATATGCTCAGAATTAGTTCAAAATGATGTAAAATTACTGAACCTACAGACATTGCCAACATACTGGCTGACAGGTTCAGTGCTAACTTCTCCCCCCCTCCCCCCCAAAAGGTGAGATATCTATACCAGAGGATTGTAACCCCCAAACATCTCAAACGCTCAGGTGAGAACTGCTCTCTCCAAGGCAAAAAACACAGCATCCATGGGACCAGATGGTGTCCCCGGATGTGTGCTCCACGAATTCAATGAGGAATTAAACCCACAGTTAGGGCAGCTGTTTAATCTTAGCCTCACCTCAGGATACGTGCCTAAGGAGTGGCGTACGTCAACTGTGGTCCCACTTCACAAAGGCGGTGCCTCCACTGACCCTGGAAATTACCGTCCCATCAGCTTGACAAGCCTGATCTGCAAAGCTATGGAGAGGATCATAATGGAACTCATAAATAAAGACATAGGGGACTTGCAGACTTTGGATCCGACCCAGTTTGGCTTTGTCAAAGGCAGATCATGCCTTTTAAACTTGGTTGACTTTTTTGAAACAGTCACCAAGGCCATTGATGAGGGAAAGGCAGTCCACACAGCCTACCTTGACCTGGCAAAGGCTTTTGACACAATACCCCACTCAGGTATCATTGAAAAACTCATCAGCTTAAATGTAAACCCATACGTCACAAGATGGGTTGCAAACTGGCTAAGTGACAGAACCCACAGGGTCAGAGTTGCTGGCGCCATGTCAGACTCAAAGCCTGTCACAAGTGGTGTCCCACAGGGCTCTGTCCTGGGCCCACTCCTGTTCGGCATCTACTTTTCAGAAGTACAAGCAAACACAGGAGGATTATGGCTGACAAAATTTGCAGATGACTGCAAACTGGGCGCCATAGTTGAGAACACATCTGACACAGATATCCTTCAGAAGGGTCTTATAGAAACAGATAACTGGTGCCAGAGCCATGGCCTAAAAGCCAAAAAATGCATAGTCATACCCTTTGGGAAAAACAAGGTTACCCCCAGCTACCATATAGGTGGCAACCCACTGAGCTCAGAAGAGGTTATCAGGGATCTGGGGACCCAGGTTGACAGTAACCTTTTGTTTGACACTCACGTTGCCAAAGTAGTTAGGAAGACCTTCTACATTGCCCACCTGATCATGAAGGGATTCACATCTAGATCAAGGGAAGTCATTGTCCCCCTGTACTCATCACTCATCAGACCAATGATTGAGTACAATGCCCCATTCGGAATGTATCTGACACGACACCTGCAGCAACTGGAAAGGCCCCAAAAATTCCTCACCAAAAGGATAAAGGGTCTCAAAAATATGTCCTATGCTGCCCGACTGAAGGAACTCCGGCTCTATTCAGTCGCTTACCGTCTGCTCAGAGGTGGCCTGTGCCTGACATACAAGGCCATGTCCAACCCAGAATTGATGAACATGCTTCACCTCAAAAAATCTAGATCCCTCAGAACTACAAGGGCGGGAGACTTAAACCTTGACATGGTTATTAATAGGACGTGCTGGAGGGACAGATTCATCACCCAGAGACTCCCTATGCTGTGGAACAAAATCCTGGTACATGTGAGGCAGAGCACCTCGCTGGCTTTGTTCAAGAGAAATCTTGACCAATGGATGGGAGATCGCAGATATACCCCAGGGATTATCTCAGTGTCACTGCTTGACAGAGGCACAGCAAAATAATGGGCATAGTATCCTCCAAACTAAAGGGGTGGTGAAAGCCACAAAACTCTGGGCTAGGCTTATAAATGCCCTTGGGCAGATAGCCTAGTATGAACCTATGAACCTATGAACCTATTGTACATGAGCATTTTCACACAGGTGGAACTGATTTTTTTGAGATATTCTCTATTTTATATTATTTTATTTATTATGTTTTATTCTTTTATATCACAATGACAGAACACCTAAAGGGATTAGTATGGATAGCAACATTTTTCTTGTTTAATGGCAAATATAATTATTTATTTAGTTATTTATTTATTTGCACTTGTTTACTGGGAGGTCTACTGAGTGAGCCCATTTTCAGTTGTGGCCCGGGGAGAAAAGCTCCAGAACAAATAACAAAATAAAGCTACAGAGCTGCAAACATGAATCAGGCAACTATAATATATAACACTACATTAAAAACAGAAAATCAAAACAGCTCTGATACAGAACACTACATTGCAGATAGGTGATAAAAATGGGTCCCCTTCGAATGGTCGACATTTCACAATGTTGACATTCATATGGCCAAGACCATATGATCGACATTTGAAATGACCATGGGGAACCGGCATCTCCGTACAGTGCGGAATGGAAAGATTTCCACTTCTGCACTGTAGTGCAATCTCGGCGTTGGTATATTTAAGTTCCGGGGTGTGCAGGGGGGCAAAGCCCCTCAGCTAGCAGGGTTAAGGTAAGTTTTTTTTTTTTTTTTTATGTTCTACTTGTATGGTTGACATTTCAAATGTCGATCATATGGTCTTGGCGATATGAATTTCGACATTGTGAAATGTCGACCATATCAAGTAGACCCGATAAAAACAGATAGTTTGCAAGTTATACAGATTCTGGGTTAGAGTGACTAATAATAAATGATTCTAGATATGCTGGACAAGCATGAGTGCACTGATGACATAGTATAATTGTGAATGTGTGAACATTACAGTATTGCAGTATTATAGTATTACAGTATTACAATATTGCAGTATTGCAGTATTACAGTATTACAATATTGCAGTATTGCAGTATTACAGTATTACAGTATTACAATATTGCAGTATTGCAGTATTACAGTATTACAGTATTGCAGTATCGCAGTATTACAGTATTACAGTACTGCAGTATTACAGTATTACAGTACTGCAGTATTACAGCATTGCAGTATTACATTATACAATATTGCAGTATTGCAGTATTAGAGTATTGCAGTACTACATTATTACAGTATTGCAGTATTGCAGTATTAGAGTATTGCAGTACTGCAGTATCGCAGTAGAGAGGAAATGATGGAGAGTAGCAGTTAATGATTCTAGGAGTAAGGTATAGTCTTAGAACGATTACTAAATAGGTAGCAGGTTTGAAGAGAAGATATAGTAGGTAAATCTGATTTAGTCAGATTAAGTGTGGCTGGTGGCACATCCTAGGTTTAGTAAGTTGGAACCACTGGATATATACATGAAGAGTCAGAGCCATAACTGAGATGGAGAGAAGAGGTAGGAAGGCCAGGAATATTGGGTATTTTTTAGTCAGTGCTGGTGCATGTACATTGCCAATGGCAGGCCAGGTATTGCTTCAGCAAAGTCTTAAAGCATTCAGGGTTCTTAATGGTCCAAACCGATAGAGGGCGAGAGTGTTCCATAGTTTCACAATGGAAGCACATTTGGCCAGTGGATAGTTTAGATTTTGCTATAGTAAGGAGCATCTGATTGACCAATCTCAGAGGTCTATTTGGGTGATACATGCTGAAAAGAGAGGAGAGGTCAGGACACCTAGAAGCCATAAAAATTAGATTCTAGCCAGTTTAGACAGTAAAGAGATACACAGTGGTGGGAAGAGTGTTTGGCACTAGTTACAAATGTTGAGATTTTGTTATAGCATAAATCAAGTTTAGATTTAAGAGAGGATTGTATATTGGTGCAGATTTAAGAGAGGATTGTATATTGGTGCAGAGAGGTGCACCATAGAGCAAGGATGGAAGGAAAAAGCAAGGGTAGTCTTGCTGCATGGCTGAAGAAGTGTTTATGGCAGTAAAGAATGCCTCATTTCTGATGGGCTTTTTTGATATTTGTGTTGATATGCTGGTCAAAAGTAAGGTGTTTATCTATAATGATGCCTAGTAGTTTGGTATAAGGGACAATTTCAAGGCAAGTGTTGTTGAGTGAGTTAACAGTAAAATCATTTTTGGTTAGGGGTGTTTTTTGGGAGGTGAATAACATGGGTTTGGTTTTATTAGCATTTAGGGCTAAATGATTATTATACATCCAGGTTTTGGTGGAGGTAAAGGCATTTTGGGTAAGTGTAAGTAGTTCTGATGTACACTTGGCCATGCAGATGATGGTAGAGTCATCAACATATTGGATGACCAAAGCAGGGATTGTACTGCTATAGAGATCATTAGTAAAAATGCTGAAAAGCAGTGGACCTAGTATGGACCCTCGTGGGGACTCCAGTGTTGGTGTCAAGTAAAGGAGAGAAGGAGTTGTACCATCTGCTTGCTTGTTGTCTACCAGTAAGGTAGCTGGAAAACCAATTTAGGTTAGGTGGATATATGCCTAAATTGGAGAGTTTGGCCAAAAGAAGCAGGTGGGAGGCCATATCAAATGCCTTGGAAAAGTCAAGAAATAGTGAGGAAAGAATGTATCCTGAGTCACGAGCATGGTTGATTGTGTCCAGAAAGGATATAATATCAGTGGTGGTGTTATGTCTATGCCTAAATCCATGCTGGGTTGGGGAGTGGAAGCTGTAGAGATATATCCTAAAGCACAAGCATGGTTGATTCTGTCCAGGAAGGATATAAGAGCAGTGGTGGTGCTGTGTCTAGGCCTAAACCCATGTTGGGTTGGGGAGAGGGGGTTGTAGTGTAATAGGTAGTTAAGTAATTGGGTATAGATACATTTTTCCAGAATTTTGGAGATGGGAGAGAGGATGGCAATTGGTCGGGAGTTAGATATATCAATATTGTTTCTACTTTTGTAGAGAGAGAGGATAAATGCATTTTTCCAGATGGTGGGAATGATGGACTCTTGAATGGATCTGTTTTGTAGTATACTAATGGAAAAGGCTATAGCATATGGCAATATTAGGAGAAATTCAGGTGGTAAGTTATCTGGAGCATTAGATCCGAGTTTAAGTTTAAGCAGAATTTTTTTTTATGGTGGCAATAGGTGTGGGTGAGAGAGAAGTTAGGTCTTGTAGTTGCAGATGGGCCAGCGGGCAGTGGGTTGATGGGTAGGAAGTTGGCAGTGAGGTTGGCTCTACTGTTTATAAAGAATGAGTTAAAGAGTGAGGCAGTTTCAGCTGGGACCCTGCCTGCATCAGGGGAGAGATTTTCACTTTTGCCTGGGTTTAATAGAGAGTTTAAGGAGTTCCAGAATTTTTTCTGATTGTGCATACGGTCGCTTTGCAGAGTAATGTAGTGGTCTTGTTTGTTTTTGATGATAAGTTGCTTTACTTGATTACACAGTTGTTTAAATTGAGTGAAGTCTGTGGGTGTTTTTGTATGCCATAATTTCCAGGCCTTATCCCTAGCTTTCATAAGTTGTTTAATGGATTTGGGAAGCCAACTGGCCTGGTTGGCTTTCACTCTCCTATGTCAGAGAGGAGTAAGATTGTCTAGTACTTGGAGGAATGCAGAGTTAAAGAATTCAACAGCGTTATTCAGTGATAGAAGTGGATGCCAGTTGATCTTTCATAAGGTCTTGTTAAAGGTAATTGGGCAGAAGTGAGAGAGGTATGCTTGTAGTGGTGCATATTAATCACTGGGGTTGATTTAGGAATTATGTATGCATTAAGCAAAAAAACTTATCTCAGACTGCAAAGCCTACCTCCATACACTCCAAACCAACCATAACACCATGACCAAAGAATTCTGGCATGGAATCTCCTCCCTTCTCAACCCTGGCAAAAAAGAAAACCCCTGCCTTGATCCAAATGCCTCTGACTTGGACTTAGCCACCCAATTTAACACTTTCTTTATCGATTCCATAAGCAAACTTACATCATCCTTCACTTCCCATTTGGCTTCACCACCCTTATTTCCACCTATCCCTCCCTTCCCTAGCATTTCCTGCTCCCAACCTCCTCCATTCTCCTTCAACCCCATCACTACAGCCACCATAAAAAAACTTCTACTAACATTGAAACCCATCTCCAATGCCCCTGATGATATACCCTCATATTTCTTAAAAGTTGCCACAGAAGGCATAGCTCTTCCCATCTGCATTCTTATAAATCAATCTATTGCTGAATGTCAAGTTCCCCAGCTCTGGAAAAAGACCTTTATTATTCCACTCCATAAAGGTTGCAATAACAATAATATCACAAACTTTCGACCTATCTCTATCTTATCCCCCATTTCTAAACTTCTCGAAAAATGATTCCATCTACAACTTCTACCTTACCTCATAAAGAACCAACTTCTAACCCCTACTCAACATGGTTTCAGACCCGGCCACAGCACTACCACAGCTCTCCTCTCCTTCCTAGAAACCATTAATAAGGCCCGTGACACTGGCCACATCATGTCCACTCTCCTCCTTGACCTCTCTAAGGCATTCAGCACTATCTCTCATAACCTTCTTTTCACTAAACTCTCCAAACTAAATCTATCCCACTCCTCTATTAACTGGTTTACCAGTTACCACTCAAACAGGGAACAAGCAGTCAGATGGAAAAAGCAACCTCCCCTTTTCTCAATACTCCCACAGGTGTCCCCCGGGGTTCAATTTAGGACTCCTTCTATTCAATATATTCATAAATGATTTCTACCAAGCTATCTCAAATGCCAACCTTTTCCAATATGCTGAAGATTCAACAATAATCTGCTCTGCCTCTTCTATACCCACCCTAGTTAAATGAACCCAAGATGCCTTCTCCTCCACTGAGCAATGGATGATGGACAACCATCTAGCACTCAATGCTACTAAAACTAAACTCATGATATTTACTGCTTCCAAAACCACCACCCTAGATAAAACCTCATTCTCAGTCACCAGTCAAAATAATACTCCTCTCAAAATAGTCTCTAATGCTAAACTACTAGGAGTCCTGATCGATGACCAGCTAAAGCTTCATAATCATCTACAAGTAAATATCAAGAAAACACATAATGAATAGGCATGCTTTACCGCCACAACCATTACATCTCTCCCTCCATTAGGCTCACCCTCGCCAACACTTATCTTACCCCATCCCTCCTATATGGTGCCTTACTAACCTGCAATCCTCCCTCAAGACTAAACTCTCCTCTTGCTATAATAAAATAACAAAATTCACAACTGGCCATAGATCCACTTCCCATCACAGCACTGCCCTACACCAACTGAATTGGCTTTAGCTATCCAATTACCTCATCTATATTCAACTTGTCCAAGCACAAAGACTTATTTTCACTCCCTCTCTTGCCACCACCTTTAAAATGCACCAACCAAATAGACTTTTGAGATCTCATTCCCAAAATCTAATTGAACTGTATAAACCTACCCATCCACCAGGCAAACATCTAATGTCCTTCTCTCTCTAGCACGCCATTGGAATTCCTTCCCACCTCTCATCCGCACCATCTAGCAGCCCCTCTTCATTCAAAACCTTACTTCACACACACCTAACTTCACTATGGCAATGCTCTTGCTCCCACCCCACATAATTTCCCTACACTACAGCTACTTTCTATAATTCACAATAGCCTCCCATTGTTTTGTACCCCAATATACTCTAGGAATTAGCATAACTCCTAGAATGGTACAATTCAGTAGCCTAGAAATTAACTGCATGAATTAGCAAACTGTTAAAAAATTGACTGTTTATGTTATTGCATTGTGCTAATATGTTAAACTGTTAAAAACTTTGACTGTTTGTAAATATTGCTCTTATTGCATTGTAATAACATGTTCACTCTACTAATATGTGTTTTCTCATTTGTTTAATTTTACTTCATTTGTGCACATTACATTTCTCTAATAACTCACTCTTATGTTAAATCTGTAATTTGTAATTTTCTGGAGTTTTTCTCCCCAGGACTCCTCATGGCCCAATGGACTATCCTGGCAAACAAACTGTAAATAAATAAATACATAAATTAATTTATGCAGATAGGTGATCACTAATGCCGTTAGGTAGACTACCAGTGGAGTGGATTTTGCTTGGATCAGAGACAAGGATCCAGTCTAGTATTGAGCCATTGTTAACGTTTTTGTTGGGCTAATTATGGTAGTAATGAGTTGGGCATACTTAGGTTGATACTGTTTGTTGGGTGATGATGTATGATGTCTAAGCAGTTAATATTCACATCACCAAGTATGATTGTTTCATTCTCTATATTTTTGGATGACAAGACTAATATTTCTTCATGTACTGGGATATTGTTACCCGGTGGGGGTGGGGGGGGATATTAGTATTACTTTCGGCTGTAGAAAATGTGGGAGTAGGTTTGTTATATGGGACTATAATAAAAATATGATGGTATATGACAGCAATGCCCAACCTTTTTTTTCTGGGCCTATCTGTTCTTAGGCAAGAGAAGCCTGATGGAAGAATTCTGAGTTTTTAATATAAGGCTTTAGCCAGGTCTCAGTTGCTGCTACAATATCTGGCTTATTGTGCTCAATCCAAGCATGGAGATCTGTAATTTTATTTCTGATGCTTTGGAGGTTAATGGTAGTAAGGTTAAGGGCTTTGTGACAATTTTTGTAATGAAAAGGTAAACTGACTGGATTAGTCTGACTGGGCAGATGCCCTTTTTCAGCAGAGACCTGAGGAGAAAAGCACCCAGTGGTAAGTGATCTACAGTTAATGATAAAAGTAATCACACTCCAGTAAAACAGTAGTCATTATACAGTTACAACCTGTACATAGTCGAAGTAAGAATAATACCAAACTGTATAACAGTAAGCAGATGTAGCAGCACCCCATACATAGTTAAAGTAAAATAATCTTACTGATATAAGGCATCACAGATGTAAGGCATTTTTTTTCTTTATACATAGACACAGTAACAGTGATATGATACAGTATAATAGTGGGCACAGAAAGTTTCATCCTATACATAGTCACAGTAACAGTGATAGGATACACAGTAACATTGATAGGATACACAGTAATGGTGATAGGATACAATATAATAGTAGTCACAGGAGATTTCATCCTATACATAGTCTTTCATCCTATACATAGTCACAGTAACAGTGATATGATATACAGTAACTGTGATAGGATACAATATAATAGTAGTCACAGGAGGTTTCATCCTATACATAGTCACAGTAACAGTGATATGATACACAGTAACTGTGATAGGATACAATATAATAGTGGGCACAGAAAGTTTCATCTTATACATAGTTACAGTAACAGTGATAGAATACACAGTAACATTGATAGGATATACAGTAACAGTGATAGGATACAATATAATAGTGGGCACAGGAAGATTCATCCTATACATAGTCACAGTAACAGTAATAGGATACACAATAACAGTGATATGATATACAGTAACAATGATAGGATACATAATAATACTGGGCACAGGAAACTTCAACTTAAACATAGTCACAGTAACAGTGATATGATACACAGTAACAGTGGTGGGGTACAGTATAATGGTGAGCACAGGAAGTTTCATCCTATACATAGTCACAGTAACAGTGATATGATACACAGTAACAGTGATGGGGTACAGTATAATGGTGAGTACAGGAAGTTTCATCCTATACATAGTCACAGTAACAGTGATATGATACACAGTAACAGTGGTGGGGTACAGTATAATGGTGAGCACAGGAAGTTTCATCCTATACATAGTCACAGTAACAGTGATATGATACACAGTAACAATGGTAGAGTACAGTATAATGGTGAGCACAGGAAGTTTCATCCTATACATAGTTACAGTAACAGTGATATGATACACAGTAACAGTGGTGGGGTACAGTATAATGGTGAGCACAGGAAGTTTCATCCTATACATAGTCACAGTAACAGTGATATGATACACAGTAACAGTGGTGGGGTACAGTATAATGGTGAGTACAGGAAGTTTCATCCTATACATAGTCACAGTAACACTAATATGATATGCAGTAACAGTGGTGGTGTACAGTATAATGGTGAGTACAGGAAGTTTTATCCTATACATAGTCACAGTAACAGCAATATGATACACAGTAACAGTGGTAGGGTACAGTATAATGGTGAGCACAGGAAGTTTCATCCTATACATAGTCACAGAAACAGTGATATGATACACAGTAACAGTGGTGGGGTACAGTATAATGGTGAGCACAGGAAGTTTTATCCTATACATAGTCACTATGCAGTTTCCTACAGATGGTTCAGGAATAATTTGAAACACACTTCAAAACTGAGAAAAGATTATAGGCAATCCAGTGCAACAAACAGAGAGTAGAGTGGAGAAACTGAGAGGAGTTGAAGTTGATAGTAGAGAGGAGGGATAGAGGTTGATAAAGTTGGGGCAGTGCAAGAACAAGTCCAAGAGTTTAGCAGATTGTCTCTTAGTGTTTATTGAAATAGTTTTTTTTTAAATTGAATGTATGTATTGGCGTGGTATATTCCAGGCTTTTGTGACTGAGTGGTTATAGAGAAAGTACCACCTGGACTGAATGAAAATATATCTATTGTGAGTATTTAAAGGTTAAGATCTTTTGTGGCATGACTTTTATACTGGCATTTACTTTACTATATATTTTTTACATTTTTTTATTTTTATTGTATCTTGACATGTTTCAGGGGGTCCCCTTCATAATGTCGACTTACTATTTCATCAACATTCAAAACAGCGAGACAAAAATGTCACAAGTTTAGAATCACAAACTCCAAGAACATATTTTCTGTCAGAGAAAGTAACCACTTGGCCACCATGGAGAACTTTGCCCATTCTCTGCTGTAGTGTGATCTCGGAGTTAGTATATTTAAGTAGTAGGGTGTGGGGGTCGCAGCCCCCCGCATGGCAGGTGTGAGGGGGCAAAACTCTCTACTTCAGTGGGTGTATTTTGTTTCCGTTTGTAATGTTATCATTGGTGGCCAAGTGGTTATTTTCCAGGAGAGGAAATACAATTTTGTGGGAGTTCGTGATTGTAAATGTCTGACGTTTTGGTCTCACTGTTTCGAACTTTGACAAAATGGTAAGTCAATGTTTTAAAATAGACCCATTTTGGGACATATATTATTTTGTACCTAATGGTTTATGCTTCCGATGTCTTAATTAGTTAATTAATGAAGTGGGAAGGATTAATTGTTTTTTTAGCATGTGACTTATGAGAGAGCTATTTAAAAATGGTTGTAACAATGAGTCTTTGATTCTGAAGAAGTTTTGGATACAAATGGACAAAAGCACTAAATCAAATAAAGATTCTTTTTGGCTGACAGTTCAGATGTGTTTTCATCCAGTTTCATTTATTTTAGTGTTGTGTTGGTTTCAGACAAGTTTGCCAATTTTTTTTTTTTTGGATTTGTAGATCTGAAGGAGGTGTTGGTCTGAGCTGCAAAGTGTAGGGTAGGGTATATAGAGAGTGATGAGGGCAGAGAGAGCAGGACAGGAGCGGGGCTGGTTTAATATGGAGTGGTGAGGTGAAGAGGATGAGGTTTTTTACATGAACAACTTTTATAGCATTGTTTGTGCAATCTAGTTATTTTAAAAAATAGAATGGAAACTTAACTAAGAAAAATGACTGAAACACCCAGCTATGTATAATCAGAGAAGGCTTGGCTTTAGAAAGACTCCTGAATGTGATTATTCTTGGACTATGTAGTTGGCAAATCCAACTGAGAGTAACAGGAGTAAAAAAATGATGCAGAATCCTTGGAAAATGATTGTAGGTGATGAAGATGTTAAACAAGGCCAGCTTCTGAAACAAAGGCACTTCCAATCAAAAGGCCAAAGGTACATGTCCTTACGGCACGTGTTCTGTTCAACTTATAGATTTAGTGATGCAAGATCTATACACATATGCAGCTAATTTAAACATCACACATGCGATGGTATGGGTGTGGTGTCTGCAACTAAAGGCATGACATGCCAGTTGGTTTATGCTGGAAAAAATAATCAGAAAATTGCCTCAAAGTTTACAAGAACACTTGGTGCATATTTAGGTATGAAGACAACAATAAGCCACTTTCCACACACAATGACTCATCTTCGTTTTCATAAAGTTGTCCTTCCTGTGGTTGATGCTACAGAATTAGATCAAAGAATGAATTGAACTATTACCTAGAAGTAGAAAAATTGCAATGGCAGCTGAATTTATGAGCTGACCACCCCAATCCCATACATCAAAAAACAATTAAGTTTGAATGTTTGAATTTATATTGAAAGTCAAAAATTTGGAATAATTCAATTTGCATAAGCCTTTGTTACTATGTTTTTTGTAGTTTAGCACTTCCTGATTACTTAACATTCTATTCATACTTTGAGTCTTGCACAATACACTTTTACACACTTTTACAGTTAATTTATGCAGGAGTCTTACACAATACACGTTTACACACTTTTACAGTTAATTTATGCAGGCACTAATTTCAGAAAAAGTGGTAAATAAAAAATGGTTCAGTTTTTGTAAACTTGACAGAAATTTGTTTTTGTGATGCTTTTATGCTTTCATTTAACTACTTTATTCATATTTTGAGCTTCACTGAGCACACTTTGATGGGTAATTGGTACAGGTTCTTAGTTTAGCTAAAAGTGCTACAATGGAGAGATGATTAAGTCTTTATCACATTTATACAGTGGTTGTTCATAGGTGAAGGTCTGTCATATGACTATTTTTAGAAACTTATCTAAAGGAAGTGATTTTCTTTGCTTTCTGTTGTGATAGTCTTGTCAAATTTTAAAATGAAAGCACTAAATCTGTTATTAAAGTCACAGCTTTCATTGGTATGTTGTTTTTATAGTTTGCAGTGCTTTAAACATTATAAATAACCACTACTATCTTTTTACTTATTAGGCATTAAAATTAATAACATGACATTTCGCATAATGGCTATAAATTGGTCTTCATTATACATTACGCACAATTATTTATTCACAGTATGCGGAGTGTGGAGTCTCCTCATGTGTAAGAGTTCCAGCATTACATAGAATACCCAGAATGATGGCTTCCTGTGGCCTCTTCAGGGGCATTAATGAACCTCTGTTTTACAAGGTAACAAAGACTAGCATTCTCTGACAGTTTTTCATATAGCTTTGAGTTACATTGGTTTTCAGATGTGACTACTTCCAGATGCTTTCCTGTCTGGTACTGACATTTTTTTTCACATAACCTATACATAGTACATGGGTTGCTGTCTCCCATGTGAATAATTTTACATTTTTTGCATACATTTCGACTATCACACTTCAGACTATCTCAGCAGTCTACTTGTTAGTTTTATTCTTCTGGCTGGTACTGGTGTCTTTGTGGCAAACATTAATAGTGTCAGCTGCACAAAGCATTCTCAACACATAATCTCAACGCATCCTTATCTTCTGACTCATTGCTTCCATGTTCCCTGATGGAGGAGAATAAAGCTACTTCTTTTTATAGCTGACAGCTGATACAGAAATGGTGCAGGACAGCCTTAGATGTACTGCTCACATCAGTCAGAGATAGTTAAATGATGACAGCACATTGTAAAGAAATCTAGCAGTATTTCCTTTAAGTTACTGCAAGGATTCAAATGACACATACACACAGGGTTTACATTTACTTGTAAAGAACACACACACTGTCTTTCATTAAAAGATGTAAAGGAAAGTATATTATTTGGAGCCCCTCAAACTTAACAGGTACAAAAAGATCAAACAGTTCACTGTAATGTATTTTACTTCTGTAGAGAGTTTCAGTCTTGCCATGGCATTTTCAGGTTGCCCAAATGACAAAAGGTCATTCATATTGACTTTCCAGCACCCCTACTCTGAGCAAGGACAGTCTGTTCCCTGAGCAGACCTATTTCTGGCAGGATTTCAATGGCCTTTTAAGTGCTCTTAATTAAAAAAAAACATAAACAGTGAATGAGTTCAGACAGAAAATTAATTTCATTTAAATGAATCTAACTTGCTCATGAATACTTTAGCACACAGTAAAATATGGAGCTGAAATAAAAAGTGCATTAAACTAGTGTGTGTGTGTGTGTGTGTATGTGCGTGTGTGTGCACATATGTGTGTGCATGCGTGCGTGTGTGTGTGTGTGCATATGTGCGTGTGTAGATGTAGCTAGATATAGATATAGGTAAATATATAGATATGCAAAGAAATGCAAAAGATATGTATAGCAGAGACTAACACTTTCATGATCTATTACACAGACTGATGAATAATCAGAACTGAGTAGCCAAGGGGATAACCTCCGATTAGTGAAGTTTTAGGCTGCACCAAATAAGTAACAGACAAGTCCAATAGCTGTGGTCAGCAATCAGACAAATGGACCAAGGGCATTGCATAATGCTGTGTACGTCAGTCACTGAATGCATGAGGAAAGGTCACAACATTTACTACTGTGTACGTCAGGCATTGAATGCATGAGGAAAGGTCACAACATTTGACATATTAACTGCTTTTTTATTATCCTTTATTTTGAGTCCAAGATGGAACAGGTTGTTCTGTCCCTCATTTGGAAATCAGAAGTTTGAAATGACAGTGATGATGCTACAATTTAAAAGTAATAGAAAATAGTCTTTACCTAGTTAATTAATATTCTATTTTCTGTTTATTGCCCTCAAAAATATTTCAACCTGACTTCAACTCTTAAGTTATATTTCTGGCAAAGCTAGATATACAGTTCTGTTCTTCTCAGTGTGTGTATTTTTCCCATTGTGTTATGCTGTTCTTTGCAATTCAGTTGAAAGCTCTGCGACTAGAATTGTTTAGTGATATCAGACTCTACAAGGTGAACCACAGCGTGTAAGAACATATTAAGACAGCAGGCATAAGTTTGGAGCATTTTATTATTTAAGTACTGTGCTTACATGGCGTTACATTTCATACAGTATGCAGCTCAGATCATTTTACAGGTACTCAGTATTGCTAATGTACTGAATAACAAAGGTCTGTGTGCCATATTACCACTCACCCTTTCAGTTACAGAGACTTAATTGGACTCTGTTAGCGTAAAATGCACTTTTGAGTCATTTGTTTTTAAAGCAGGTAAACATATACTTACTAGGAGTCCATATATGCCAAATAATGTACATCAAAACGTCATACATTGCGGTATTCCTTAAACTGTAAGATGGAAGCAAGTCAAACGACAACCAAAACCAAAATAAGACTTGCAAGGAGTGTCCAAATAGAGGTTGGAAACCAGGATTCCTTCTTAAAAGGATCTTTTATTGAAAATCACAAAACACCAAAACACCAAGTCAGACTTTCTGATGAAGACTTGCCTTTGTCGAAACATACAGATTGGTTTGGCATTATTGGTGTTTTGTGATTTTCAATAAAAGATCCTTTTAAGAAGGAATCCTGGTTTCCGACCTCTATTTGGACACTCCTTGCAAGTCTTATTTTGGTATTCCTTAAACTGTCTTTGAAAGTTCAATCACCATTTAGAACCATAGACTCCTAACTTGGGCCTATATGTTTAGGACTGTGAATGGTACAAGACTCTCAGACACAGAACTGGTCACTTGGATGGCCCATGTCTGTTCCGTCAGTATGGAATGAGAGTCGGCCATGTATGACCACATGGAATTAATTTGGGGAAAGTCCCTGATTTATCATGCAGTATGCAAACTCTGAATCTTGCGATGACCTTTTCCTTGCACGCCTGATGCAAACTCTGAATCTTGGGATGACCTTTTCCTTGCATGTCTGTCATGCTGAAACATCTACTCATACTGTTAGGCCTGGAATACTGTTAGGCCTGGATTTGGTCTGATAATGTCAAGCCTTTTATGACATGATTATTGAGGAATAACTGTTGTTGATGGACTATACTAGAGTTGGGGGTGCCCCTGTTCTATATTCTGTAGCGACAATAAATTAAACTGTTACATAGCAAAATTTTCTAAGGGAAGTTTGAATAACTTTTATGCTGGCACAATAGTCATAAATAGTCATGGAGACTTCTAGGCTGGCTAATATGGACTTTTATCATGTCCTGTATTTTAAACTTCAACTATCGCTTTATCTCAGCTTCCTTCTTGTTCTCCCTGTTACGTAAGCCTCCCACAGTTTCTCCTTTCACTGCTTGCTGCATCAGACCACATGCCCGATCTCTTCCTGCCCCCCTGCCTTTTCCCTCTAATCTCTCAAATTAGGCTGTTAAGGCATATTGATCTGTAGTTGCCTGTATAAGTAATGGGGCTGTCTTTGTGGAAGGTAACAAATGCAGCCATTCTTCTTGAATCTGGTACAAAGCCAATTCAGAGCCTGAGATTGAACAGATTTTGTAGTAGATTGATGAGACCATGCTTCACACTGACAAGGAAACACCCAGGCACATTGTCAGGTGCCATAAAGCTAGTACTTTTTGACTTACAAAGTGCCTTTATGAGTTGCTCAATCATTTTTTTTTGTTGTGGGGTGGGGATAAAATATTAAACTGGGGAAAAGGGGGAGGGGGGTTGAAATTTATTGGCAAGCATGTTGCCAATGCCTTCTGGTTCCAAGCAGACAATATTATCAGGGTTCCTATTAAATTATCGAAGATGCATTCTTTCAAATGCGTCTTGATCAAACTTGAAAGCACGAAAAGGAAAAATAGTGAAACGGTATATAAGCGAATTCTTTCCCTGAGAAAGAAATTGCTTGGCCACTTCTGTTACTTTGCCATTTTTGTGACTATAGTGCGATCTCGGAGTAGGTATAATTAAGTAGGGGGTGTGTGGGGGCACAGTCCCCCACTTTATGTAATGTTTTTTTTTTTTTTTTGTGGAACAACGATTTTTTTTCCCCTTGGAAAAAAATGCTGTTCTAAGCGCTCGAGATTGTAAGCTTTTGCTTACATGGGTTCGATAAATCATCTTTCTCTTTTTTAAGCATTCGATGATGTAACATAAACCCTATTATCATGCACCAACTTAGTAAACTTTCCACTCCTGGTACCACCAGTTGAGTGATGACAGTAGCTTCGCCCTTTCTCACCTTACAGCCAGGGCCAAAACGTATCAGCTCTAGCTTGAATTACATTTGCCTTATGGCAGGAGAAAATAAGTCTCCTAGCTAGACCTTTAATTGTATAAACGTTTTATCTCCTTACATTCATCTTCACTCCTTCAATACTTTCCTCATGCAGTCCCTGTCCACCATCCATTCTTGTGGTCACTTCCACCATCCATTTCTGTAGTCCCTTCCACCATCCATTCCTGTGGTCAGTTCCACCACCCACTTCTGTAGTCCCTTCCACCATCCACTTCTGAAGTCCCTTCCACCATCTATTCCTGTGGTCAGTTCCACCATCCATTCCTATGGTCAGTTCCACCATCCACTTCTGTAGTCCCTTCCACCATCCATTCTTGTAGTCCCTTCCACCATCCATGCCTGTGGTCCCTTCCATCCATTCCTGTAGTCCCTTAAATTGTCAACTCTTAGTTGCATATTGTCAATGTCCTAGTTTCCTAGGGTGGATGAATTCTCAAAGGAAACAATAATATATTTTTTAGCATTTAGTTTCAGACCATGATTTTGGCACCAGTTATTTATTTGGACAAACCTTCCTGCAGGATGGCTAAGTCATTTGCGGATTCAATGTCTGCTGCTAGTTTGCAGTCATCCACACATTTAGTTAGCCAAAGTAGATGCCAAAGAAGAGAGGACCCAGGACAAAACCATGAGGAGCTTCACTGGGGCTGGTCTCTTTGTGAAGGTAACTTCCCTTGTTTTTACTTCCTGCATCCTATGTGTGAGCCAGTTGGCAATCCAGTGGGTGACATAGAAGTCTTATTTCCAATTTATTTAGCTTTTCCACTATGTCTGAATGGGGAATTGTGTCAAAAGCTTTGGCTGGGATAAATTATGTGGTGTGCACAATTTCGCCTTTGTCCACTGCTTTGGAGTCCTTTTCATAAAAAAAAAAATCCAGCAGGCTGAGTAAGCATGACCTGCCTTTGATGAATACAGGTCCAGTGTTTGGAGGGTCCCATGTCCTGACTGATTAGTTACATAGTAAGTAATTCCATGGCTTTGCATATTAGGCCAGTAAGACTTATGGGTCTGTAATTGCCTGTGTCTGTGGAAGGTCTTCCCTGGTGCAGGGGAATGACTGTAGCTGCTCTCCATTCACTTGGTACAAACCCTGTATGGAGGCTGGGTTTGAGCAGTGTTGTCAGGGGTGGGGCTAAATCATGCATCATGCCACTTAGGATGCATCCAGAGATATTGCTTGATTGCAGTATTTTTAGCTTTTGGTAATATTTTAAGAAACTGATCTGGTGTGATAACTGGATGCAAGCCAGTTTCAAGTATATCCTGAGGGACAGAAAGAAAGGAGAGATCGCTAAAAGTAGAGCAAAAATTTATCAGCCAGTAGATTCCCTATATCTCCAGTCTCATTGTAGGTAACTTTATTCACAATCAACTCATTGCATTACTGAGTTGTGCTTTTAAGATTACCAACATAACTAAAAATGCTTTGTGATTGTCTTTATCTTTGGTTTGGGTAGCTATTTTAGCTCCAGACTTGAGTTTTGTGGATTTTATTAGGCTCCAGAGTTGGTTGTTTAATATTCTGGGAATAACTCTTCTTACTTCTCATTAAAATGATTTTCCTTCTATTATAAAGCTTGTTGATACTATAGTTTCACCATGTGGGGTTGTTTCTGGGGTTTCCCTACACTAGTTGCACTTGGAGTACAGCTGGATCTATGCAGCTGTTTACATGCTGGTAGCATGTGGGGGCGTACATCTCTGCATAGTTAGTAGAGTTATCTGGGTTTGGTGGGATTTGAAGCTTGCCAATATATCACTTAGAAGTAGGTAGCTCGTATTAAAGACATTTATAAAGGGACCTTGGGTGGAAAGTATCTCTGGTTTTAATTTGATTTTGAAGGAGACTGCTTTATGGTCAGACCTAACAAGTGATGAAGTTACACAAGGGATAGTGCAAGATGTTCCCATATTATTAAGGCCAACATCCAAGATGATATTCCCCCCCAGTGAGTTCTCTGACTAATTGCTCTGGGTATTTGTATTGACAAAGTCTGTAAATCTCTGTACTTACACACTAGTGGTGGGGTAGGTTTCTCAGTCTATAGTTGGATAGTTTAGATCACCCAGGATATAGTACTGGGTTTAATACTGAGTGATTACGGTTCCTGTATGTAGGTGTTGTAGCTTCCTTGTGTCATGGAGGGAGTTCTGCAGCTAGTATATGATATCGGGCCTTTCTGATGGTTATTTGGACATGAAGACGCTCTAGTGCCTCGTGCTGCTTTAACAGCCTTGATATAAGTCTGTTCAGGATGAAGACTGAGACACCTTTACCTTTTTCCCCTCCTGTGCAGTAGCTGGTCTAAACTTATGAAAGGTGTTATAGCCCATTTTAAACCATGTTTTGGTCACTACACAGATGTCAATGTTCTCCAGGCTAAGAAGGGCTTGCAGGGAGTAGTTTCTTGTAAGGCTGCTAGCACTGATCAGTAACACCTTCATATTTTCCTCTGCTTATTTTGTTAAGTTGGAAGGCTTATCAGGTTGGCATTGTGTAAAAAAAGACACTATGGAGTACCATCAATTCCTGTAGTCCCTTCCAAGGGTTCACAATCATTTCAATGAAATACTTTTGCAGGTGCATGGAGAAGATGGTTCCTAAAATCTGCTACTTATCTCAAAATGACCCCTTCTCATCCCCCTGACATTTGGATGAGCATCCATATCCTGCCCCTAATCTTTCTGGTCTCATGATGAGAGATTTGGTTGCAGTAATCTGCAATTTCAACTAACTAACTAACTAACTAAAGAACAGACCTACAATATGTACACCAGTTGCAAGTCAAGGATAATATTTATATACTACAGGTATAATTAATCATTGCAATGAAGTCTTCTGCACTACTATCACATGAATTTGTTTGTGAGACTCTGTTTTGTTATTCTCACTTCTAATGACCACATGAAGATCATAGCACATGGAATAGTTACAGCATTTAAACTATTATTAAAGGTGTTTTCTACCCTTTCTGTGATAAGTGGAAACAACATGAAGCTTTAAAATTTGTTTATGAGCACATAGTTCTAATAAATCCATAGTAGGAAAATAATAATCAATGGGGACGAGCTGAAAATGTGGGGAGATTGTCATTGTTTCTGAGTTCCAGCTGCTGACCTTAAGGGTTTGCTAGAGACCATCTCCAGCTGGACTAGTGACCTAAAGGATTTACAGGTGGCCATCTTTCACCAGGAATGAGTAAAGAATTTGACTGCCATCTGACACATTGAAATATACATATAGATATATATATATATATATATATATATATATATATATATATATATATATATATATGTTATATATGCATATGGCTGCATACATACATACATACACACGTATATATATATATATATATATATATATATATATATATATATATGTGTGTGTGTGTATATATATATATATATATATATATATATATATATATATATATATATATATATATATATATATATATATATATATATATATATATAGATATATATATATATATATATATATATATATATATATATATATATATATATGGGTCTACTTTAATTAACCGAAACCAGCAAATGCAAATCCATCAACACATATACATCAAACCGCGAAATGAGCGAACTCACAAAACTGCAAAATACTCGGCCAACCCCACCGCCCAAAACACACTACCCGCCCAAACAAAATAAATAAACCACAAACATACACCAACCAAAACCCTACTTCTACCCCTACACTAAACTCCACATACACCACTATCTATGCACTCTCCTTAACCCTCCCTAACCCTAAGGTCTGTAACTACCGCAGACTTACCCTACAGAGCTATACCCAAACAAAATAAATAAACCACACACATACACTAACCAAACCCCTACCTCAAACCCTACACTAAGCATTAAATACGTTACCCATATTACATTACCTATCTATGCACTTACCTTAACCCGCACCCTAGTGTCCATAACTATCACACACTTACCTTACAGATCTGTAGCTCAGAAGGGCCAACCAAAACACTTCCACATTTCGAATTTCACTGTAATTTCGTGGTTTTGTGAGTTCGCTTATTTCATGGTTCGATGCATTTGTGCTGATGGATTTGCATTCACTGGAATCAGCTTTTGGTTAAATATATATATTAATAGATAGACACAAGCACACACACACACACACACACACACACACAAATATATATATTTATATATTTATATATATATATATATATATATATATATATATATATATATATAGCCATGTCAGACTCCAAACCAGTTACAAGTGGCGTCCCACAAGGCTCAGTCCTGGGACCTCTCTTGTTTGGTATATATTTGTCGGAGGTACAGGCCAACACGGAAGGACTGTGGCTGACCAAGTTCGTAGATGACTGCAAACTGGGTGCCATAATCGACTCTCCAGCCGACACAAGCATCCTCCAAAAGGGCCTCATAGAAACAGACAACTGGTGCCAGAGCCATGGCCTCAAGCTAAACGCCAAAAAGTGTATAGTCATCCCCTTTGGCAAAAACAAAGTGCCCACAAATTACCACATAGGTGGTAATCCATTAAGTACAGAAGAAGTCATTAGGGACCTGGGGACCCAAGTTGATAGCAATCTCTCATTTGACAACCACGTGGCCAAAGTGGTTAGCAAAACATTTTATATAGCCCACCTAATCATGAAGGGATTCACATCTAGATTAGGGGAGGTCATCGTGCCTCTTTACTCATCCCTCATCAGGCCCATAATCAAGTACAATGCCCCTTTTGGGATGTACCTTACCAAACACCTGCAGAAACTGGAAAGACCCCAAAAGTACCTCACCAAGAGGATCAAAGGGCTCAAACAGATGCCATATGCTGCCTGGTTAAAGAAACTCCAGCTCTACTCAGTGGCATACCGCCTGCTCAGAGGTGACCTGTGCCTGACGTATAAGGCCATGTCCAACCCGGAATTAAGGGACATCCTGCACCTCAAAAAATCCAAATCCCATCGAGCTACACGCTCGAGAGACTTGAACCTCAGCACTGAAATAAATAGGACATGCTGGAGGGACAGATTCATAACCCAGAGGCTCCCTTCACTATGGAATAAAATCCCAGTCCAGGTTAGGCAGAGTCCCTCATTGACTCTCTTCAAGAGGAATCTTGATGAGTGGATGGGAGATCATAGGTTTACCCCGGGTATCACTTCTGTGTCACTGTTAGACAGAGGCACAGTATACTAACCTCGAAAAAGGGCATAGCAAAATTAATTTAAAATGGGTGGCGAAAGCCAAACATACTCTGGCTAGGCTTATAAATGCCCTAGGGCAGATAGCCTAGTATGAACCTATGAACCTATATATTAATAGATAGACACATATCACACACACACAAATATATATATATATATATATATATATATATATATATATATATATATATATATACATGAATATATATGAAGAGTTCACTTTGCTGAATGTTCATTTCCTCAACAAGAACCAGATTCCAAAAAAGGTTGTTCTCAGTGTAAGTCTGCCCTGATTCTGAAAGACCTGCTGTCAGTGTGAGTGACTTACTTTGGAGTAAGGCCTGTCTATAAATATGGCCTGCTATGAGGACCAGATTCCAAAACTCCTGCTCACAGCCTGCTATCAGTGTAAGTGGTCACTTACACTGAGAACAAGTCTTTTGAACTCGGGCCCAAAGTGACTTGTGGCGCTTTTTACCAAAGATTTGATTTACCAAATGTACATGCTGATGAATGCATACTTTGCCAGCAAAGGTACATGGCTTGGTATAAAGTTATGTGAAAGAGTGTACGTGTGTGTGAGACTATTTGCAGGTTAGGCTTAGAATATGGACTAGACAACAGTTCATAGGTTAATAGCTAAGTACTACACTTCCTGCCCTTATCGGCCACTTTAAGCCTAGCCAGTTTTCCTTTTGCCCTCGAGTGAATCAATCCCATTTGGTTATTGACTGGCCTTACCCATTCTATGGTCAATAATTATATATTCTCCATAATGAGAATAACTGAGATTGTACCATAGATAATTTAAGGGGATATGTATGGGATAAAGCTTTTAGGAGCTGCCTCTATCCATTAGTAGTACAGGGGACAGTTCTGGGGTAAGTTTTCTGTTTCCCATCCACAGATCCAAATAGCACTTGAATATGGACAGGGAGAAGCTTTGTTTTATGTGGATGGAGAGTCTGTTCCAGAACAGTGGTATCCTCTGTGAGAATGTCTGTCCCTCCAAACCATTTTCTGATGCTGTGGAAGATGTTTCAACCCCTACACTGAGTATTTCTATAGTGGTCTCCTCTGTGAGAATGTCTGTCCCTCAAAACCATTCTGCTGATGCTGTGGACGATGTTTAGACCCCTACACTGAGTATTTCTATAGTGGTCTCCTCTGTGAGAATGTCTGTCCCTCCAAACCATTCTGCTGATGCTGGAAAAGATGTTTAGACCCCTACACTGAGTATTTCTATAGTGGTCTCCTCTGTGAGAATGTCTGTTCCCCCAAACCATTCTGCTGATGCTGTGGAAGATGTTTCAACCCCATACACTGAGTATTTCTATAGTGGTCTCCTCTGTGAGAATGTCTGTCCTCCAAACCATTCTGCTGATGCTGTAAAAGATGTTTAGACCCCTACACTATTTCTGATGCCCCTTTGACCTGACGATGTGCAGCAAATCAATCAGTAATCAGTCAGAGCATGCCTTGTATGTCAGACACAAGTCACCACTTAGCAGTCTGTAGGATACTGAGTATAGTGACAGGGCTTTGAGTAAGTCCATTCAGGACATATTATTAAGGCCTTGTATCCTTTTAGTGAGGCATCATTGTGGCATTCCATTCATTGTATGTGTCTGGATAGATACATGCCAAAGTGAACATTATACTCAATGAATGGCTTTATGAGGGACAAAAAAGGGGGACAATGACATTCATAGATCTATACACAATCCCTTTGTTATAAGTTGTGCAATATAGAAGGACTTTCTTACAATAATGGACAGATGTTGGTCAAAAATTAGGTCACTGTCCACATTAGTTCCCAAATCCCAAGCAACTGGGTCAGCTGTTAGAGGTATATTGTCAATGTGGTAGCTCATTGGGGTAGATTATTTCCTAAATGATACAATATTGCATTTTCTACTCTAGTCCTTGGCTCCCTTCTGACTTCTACTTCTCTCCCATCCATATATCCTTTGGGTTTCATCTGATCTACCCTTCCAGTAGATTCTATCAGTCTTCTCCTTGCTGCTTCTTTTGATGTCATCCCATCTTCCCTTCTTCTAGCTGACACGTATTCATTCTGCTTGGAGTGGGTTTGCCCCTATTTTTGGTAGACTTTGGCTTCCATCTGTCCTTTGTCTCATCTGATTGTTGACATTTAATTGGAGAATGATTGATCCTTCATCTATGGTACATTCATTTTTGGAAGCCTGGCAAGTCTTTAAAATCAAGACTGGAGTCTGACTGCTCCTGTTTAAGTGATGCTAGTTTAACTACCATAAAGAGCCCTCTAACCCCCCCCCCCATTTCCTGTGATGTGAGGAGTATTTCTGAGCTTCTCTTTGAAGCTCCAGACCTGCTCAACAGTGTGAAGACACATGACCCCCATTGTTCTAGACTACAAGTACAATTGTATGCTTGACATATAAAAAATAACTTATTGTGACATTAAAATACAACCACAGTGAAACAAAAAATCATAAGTAGTCAGTTGAAGACAATAAGTTACAAGTTAATTGCCTATAAGTATAAAACACTATTAGCAAAACTATATTCATTTAACCCTTTGGCTGGGTAAAATCAATTTATTGCACCCACATGGGGTATTACCATAAACCAGTCCTTCACATGTATGTCAACAAATGTACAGATCTCAAACCACATGGGGTATTACCATAAACCAGTCCTTCACATGTATGTCAACCAACATACAGATCTCAAACCACAGGGGGTATTACCATAAACCAGCCCTTCACATGTATGTCAACCAACATACAGATCTCAAACCACATGGGGAATTACCATAAACCATTCCTTCACATTTATGTCAACCAACATACAGATCTCAAATCACATGGGGAATTACCATAAACCAGTCCTTCACATTTATGTCAACCAACATACAGATCTCAAACCACATGGGGTATTACCATAAACCAGTCCTTCACATGTATGTCAACCAATGTACAGATCTCAAATCACATGGGGTATTACCATAAACCAGTCCTTCACATTTATGTCAACCAACATACAGATCTCAAACCACATGGGGTATTACCATAAACCAGTCCTTCACATGTATGTCAACCAACATACAGATCTCAAACCACATGGGGAATTATCATAAACCATTCCTTCACATTTATGTCAACCAACATACAGATCTCAAATCACATGGGGAATTACCATAAACCAGTCCTTCACATGTATGTCAACCAACATACAGATCTCAAACCACATGGGGTATTACCATAAACCAGTCCTTCACATGTATGTCAACCAACATACAGATCTCAAACCACATGGGGAATTACCATAAACCATTCCTTCACATTTATGTCAACCAACATACAGATCTCAAATCGCATGGGGAATTACCATAAACCAGTCCTTCACATGTATGTCAACCAACATACAGATCTCAAACCACATGGGGTATTACCATAAACCAGTCCTTCACATGTATGTCAACCAACATACAGATCTCAAACCACATGGGGAATTACCATAAAACAGTCCTTCACATTTATGTCAACCAACATACAGATCTCACAGTATGAGATGAGGGTCAGTAAAGATTCACATGAATCCCTTAACATGTATGGTACATCCTTAAACAAAAATTAGTTTGCTATCAACCAAGAGCCAAGGCTCAGTTCTGGATTCTGCAGATGCCACTATTAAAGGTAGCAGAAGGTAGTAGTGGATCATTCTGGTCCTTGTGTGTTTTGGGGATTCCAAAAATGACTGGTATGACTGGCTGGTAAACTTTGAGAAACTTGACCAAATCAAGAGACAATTCAAAGTCGCGTACTACTACTACTTCTACATTTAATCTGGAGCTAACTCTACTAAAAGTATAATTAATTTAATTTCTTGAGGTTGATTTGAAATAAGTACCATCATACAGTCAGTCAAGCATTTTACAAGAGTAGCTGCGATTGTTCATCACCATCACCCCCCCTCTTCCAAGCATGTTACCAGAGTAGCTGCGATTGTTCATCACCATCACCCCTCCCTCTTCCAAGCATGTTACCAGAGTAGCTGCGATTGTTCATCACCATCACCCCCCCCTCTTCCAAGCATGTTACCAGAGTAGCTGCGATTGTTCATCACCATCACCCCTCCCTCTTCCAAGCATGTTACCAGAGTAGCTGCGATTGTTCATCACCACCACCCCCCTTCCAAGCATGTTACCAGAGTAGCTGCGATTGTTCATCACCATCACCCCTCCCCTCTTCCAAGCATGTTACCAGAGTAGCTGCGATTGTTCATCACCATCACCCCCCCTCTTCCAAGCATGTTACCAGAGTAGCTGCGATTGTTCATCACCATCACCCCTCCCCTGTTCCAAGCATGTTACCAGAGTAGCTGCGATTGTTCATCACCATCACCCCTCCCCTCTTCCAAGCATGTTACCAGAGTAGCTGTGATTGTTCATCACCATCACCCCCCCTTCCCCATTTTCATGATCCAAATGGATTTATCTCTGGATAAAGAATATAAAACTCTCCTTTCAGCATCTGTTACATTACAAGATGCTTCTTATAGTTTGGATGCAGCCGCCTGATGTAGGTTTAACAATCCGTTAGATATAGATAAGGGTGGTGCAATGTGTGGATTAAACGTTAGATATAGATAAGGGTGGTGCAACGAGTGGATTAAACGTTAGATATAGATAAGGGTGGTGCAATGTGTGTATTAAACATTAGATATAGATAAGGGTGGTGCAACGTGTGGATTAAACATTAGATATAGATAAGGGTGGTGCAACGTGTGGATTAAACATTAGATATAGATAAGGGTGGTGCAACGTGTGTATTAAACGTTAGATATAAATAAGGGTGGTGCAACGTGTGGATTAAACGTTAAATATAGATAAGGGTGGTGCAACGTGTGGATTAAATGTTAGATATAGATAAGGGTGGTGCAACGTGTGGATTAAACGTTAGATATAGATAAGGGTGGTGCAACGTGTGGATTAAACGCTAGATACAGATAAGGGTGGTGCAACGTGTGGATTAAACGTTAGATATAGATAAGGGTGGTGCAACGTGTGGATTAAACATTAGATATAGATAAGGGTGGTGCAACGTGTGCATTAAACATTAGATATAGATAAGGGTGGTGCAACGTGTGGATTAAATATGCTCGCTCTCTTTAAAATTCTCATATCATGATAAATGCTATCGCCTCTGAAAAGCAATTTTAAATTCACCTTCCTAGTGTAAAAGTTTTAACGGCATTAATGTGCCCCCTAGATTCACTCACATGAGGGAACAAAGGTAAAACTTCTTAAATATAAATGAACAAAATTATCATCAATATTCAAATGCCTGTAATTATAAATTGCCAATCCATTGACTTGAATGATGTTACTGACACTATTGCAGTATTTACTACCGTGGTGTTTGTTGGTGTTGAAATGTTCAATATCTCCGATTTCTGCTCCCAGTCATGCCTCTCGCCCTGTTTTCTTTGGAATATGATTTCCTGGGGTAGTAACTATTGTTGTCTCAGGCCTCTTCCCATGTGTTGGATGCAACATTGGTCTGGTGCTTCTGGCTATTCTTTTGAACCTCTAGAGATAGGTTCTAAAAATCTTTATTTTCAGAGGTATCACCATCTTGCTTATATGCCCCCATGTTCACATTGTCTCACTCATATTCCCCAGTGGTCACATTGTCTCCCTGTTAAGATTCTCCATCACATGAAACTGGCTTGTTTTTTTTTGGATCCCTGCTGGATTGGGGAATGCTTTTTTTCATTTATAGTTCTCCCTGTCATGTATCAACCTTTTCTCTTTTCTTTTCCTTAAAGTGGCACATTTACTGTTGTGTGTGTCAAAAATCTGATAAAATTAATTTTTAATTGTAGGGAACAAAAGGTCATTGACAATTTCATTTTGCAACTTCTCAATGTCAGACATTGATTTTACCAGCTGTGTGTCACTGTCTTTGATACAAGTAACCATAAGCTCCATTGTGGGCTTTGCAAAACCTTCCAGTACTTCAGTGTGCATTACTGAAGCGTACATGATGCCATTGTGAAATGTCCACATCCCCATACATTTAGGGATTGTGCGTGCTGCTGTACTATCTTGTAAAAAAGCATTGTTCAGTTACAATCTCCTTAATTTGTATAAGACAAAACATTACAAATCAATTTTAGATCATTCATGATCTTCCAAGTTTGAAGTTTTAAGCAACACTAGGAGTAACCAGTGATCTAATGCCATGATCCTCACATTTAATCATAGTGCAGGTGAGGTGACAAAGATTTTTTGCAAAAATTGGTTTGGGGTGTTTTTCCTACTTATCTAAGTGAAAAACTAGGTGAACCCCTACAGTCGTCGTTAAAAAGCCAACGTTAAAAGAGTGTTAGGAAAAAGGTACCAGTGAAGTGAAAGAAAACACTGACAAAACCAGAATGATGTACAGGTGTGTGTGGCTTGCTTGCAATGTAAGTTTATTATTGACACTGTAAACATCACTACCCCTCTTACTGAAATACATCTGGACAAGATTGGGTAGTATATCTAGCTACTTGCTCTACATGCTCTGCATTTTACATAGGGAAGACTGAGCATGCATTACAGACTAGAATTTACAAACACACCTATGCAACAAAAAAGCAATAAATAAACATTCAAAGGTGTGTACTAATTTTAAAAAGTTGTTTTTTTATTTTGGAAAAGGTGCAGTTTTCTGAGAGAGGTGGAAGATGGGAGAAAAGGCAAGAATTTATTTATTCCAAGCCCTCTGATTGGCACCATCTTTGCTTCTGTATTTTCCTATCTGAATGAAGCATTTCTACCTGCAGTGTGGTCCCATTTACACCTTCCCATCTAGAAGACTACAAACATACTTCCCTAAATTACATCCTCACTCTGCTGTCTGAACTACATTCAAAGTGCTTGGGCACTCTACCTGCATTTTGGGCGAACCCCTGGAGACCCAAGAAATACAACATTGTATGTCTCTGCTCATTTTTCCTTCATGGTAAATGTATTAGCCATAGCTCACTGGTAGCATGCCACAAAGAAACCTCTGTACACCCTCTCTCTGTCTATACTCTTTACCTGTTCGCTCTTTCTCTGGGAGTGTATTTCTGCCCTCTGTGAGCTATCTGACTGTCTCTAGCCCTTCACTTGCCTTCTGAAACTCAGAACCAGTTTTTGTACACTGCTAGCCCCTGTTTTATCTTGCTCTGTACCCTGTCCTTCCCTCTACATTTCCATTAGTTCTTCCCCATTTATTCTACCCCTAACTAACAACCTAAAACAAGTTTAGCTCACCCAGCACACTTAGTAGATTACCTTACATGAGAGCAAAGTCTGTCTTCAAACTTCAAATAATAATCACAGATATTTTTACATTTGCATTACTCACAAACATACTTCTCAGACATATCTGTACTATTGTTTCACATGTTGAAAGAGGCTGGGTTTTTCACTAATTGTTATTGGTAGGCTTCACATGAAAGCCCCCCTTTGCACAAAAGCTCCACTCCACACAGCTTCATTATTCTATGATGTGCTGCTCTTGTGTACTATATGCCGAACTCCATCCCACCCCATAATCCTTTCCTTTATAGTTCATCAATCCACCTTTTCCCATTCACAAATAAGCAGCTGTGTGTCCTAGTATTAAACCACTCCCTTTTCCTTACAACCACATCAATCTCCATCACGTGATTGACATGACTGCAGCATGACCTGCAAACAAACTCCACAGTCATAGCTGCACTGCCTTGCTGGTGGTCAACCTACATATTACACACACAGTCTCATTAACAAGGCCATCATAGTTCCAAATCATCAAACAGTCTATGACTAAGGCACCATTGAGGATATGTCTACAAGTCCCCAAACTTCTCACAGTCCTAATTACTTTAACTGTTCTTTGCACTAGAAACATAGAATCAAACCTCATCTTGACAGCTGTCATCTACACACCCACTCCCAAAATTATTTTCTCTAGAAATATGTTTTTTTCACAGCAAATTCTCTACCAAGCTCTAACTTGAATGTGGTACACTGTACATTGTACACCTGCCTCTAACCTCGCTGCAGTACACTGTACATTGTACACCTGTCTCTAACCTGACTGCAGTACACTGTACATTGTACATCTGTCTCTAACCTGACTGCAGTACACTGTACATTGTACACCTGCCTCTAACCTCGCTTCAGTACACTGTACATTGTACACCTGTCTCTAACCTGACTGCAGTACACTGTACATTGTACATCTGTCTCTAACCTGACTGCAGTACACTGTACATTGTACATCTGTCTCTAACCTGACTGCAGTACACTGTACATTGTACATCTGTCTCTAACCTGACTGCAGTACACTGTACATTGTACATCTGTCTCTAACCTGACTGCAGTACACTGTACATTGTACACCTGTCTCTAACCTGACTGCAGTACACTGTACATTGTACATCTGTCTCTAACCTGGCTGCAGTACACTGTACATTGTACATCTGTCTCTAACCTGACTGCAGTACACTGTACATTGTACATCTGTCTCTAACCTGACTGCAGTACACTGTACATTGTACATCTGTCTCTAACCTGGCTGCAGTACACTGTACATTGTACATCTGTCTCTAACCTGACTGCAGTACACTGTACATTGTACACCTGTCTCTAACCTGACTGCAGTACACTGTACATTGTACATCTGTCTCTAACCTGGCTGCAGTACACTGTACATTGTACACCTGTCTCTAACCTGGCTGCATAACAGTGTACATTGTAAACCTGTATAAACTCCTGCTCTGCTTTATCAAACTTCTTCAGTCTGTTATCTCCAATTTAGGACAGATTATATCCTTTCAAAAAGTAATGGTGAGAGACAAGGTTACCCCATGGCTATTTAATAACCTGAAAAAAAACAAATCAAATCCAGAGACAGGGCCTGGACATTATAACATCTGACAAAGGCAATGAGATCTGTACAGTAACTATCTGTGATTCAAGATGCTGATCAGAATCCAAACAAAACAACTAAAGCCTGCACACAAGACAGGAATAGAATCGTCTTGGGCAATCAGGTGGTTTTAGCCTAAAATTAGTGTGACAGTCAAAGTATTTCCCAAAACAGAAATAACCAATTGTGAAAAGTTATCATTTGAATTATAAATTGTCGGATTATCTCCAGCATTTACTACTATTTGCTAATAAGCTTACTCTGTGTTGTGTTATTCTGCTAGGAAATTTACTGTCTCATATGTGTTTTATTTTTTCATATTGCTGAGTGGAGCTTTTCGCCCAGGGCCTCCACTGAAAGGGATTTACTTTTGCTAACCCAGTTGGACTATCCTAGTAAACAAATGTAAATAAATGAAGTATAAATAAACATCTACAGGGAACATTCTTATTCACTGTGTGCTAAACAATGATGTCATAAGTCATGTAGTACCCCCCCCCCCCTTCAACAACACATGTTGGGGATGGATCTCCATTCTCCTGCACAAGTACTTGCAATATTACTTTATCTACAGCTGCAGGAACAGCTAAGCAGACATGACTATAGCTCAAGGTATGAATTCCACCCTGTACACCCCAAGATCTTAAAGATGGGAAAGAATATTCCATGTAAGCCATTTGCTTTCATTCACAGTCTTATGCATAATGCTGGTCCCACACTACAGTGCTTCAAGCATATGCCCTTGAAAATTCCTTTGCCCAAAGTTCCCCCTTCAACTGCCACAAATTTTTGCCCAATGGCTCACTCATGACTCCTTGTCAGAATTCTTGAAAAGTTAATTTATGATCAAATACTATAATATATTGATAAGTATGACATTTTGATTTAAGAACAAGATGGCATTTTTTTCTGAACAACAGCACTAGAGGAAACAAACTTTGGGCTGCTTTAAAATAAAACTGAAGGAATTCCTCTTGAGAGAATGTAACTGCTCAAGCTCTAATGATGTTAATTAAAACACTTTTATATGCTCACTGTTTCTGTTATACATAATGTTTACATGCTTTTTTCAATTAAGTAATTATTCTTGTATAGTCAAATAACCCAAACATGTTTGTCTTATACATATTTTGCACTACTGTTTATACTTACTGTATTATTTGTTGCTCCGCAGAGCCTGGATCATGCCTGAAAAGGATCAATACACCATTCCAAAACATTCATCTCAACTTGCATCAACTTTTTCATCAAATAACAAATAAACAAATAAATAAATTACTGCTATGTATTGTCTCACCAACCAAATATATTCTAATATGGACATAATCTGATCTGTAGTAGAATTTTCATGGATGTGCACCGTGCCTTTGAGACTGAAGACTGCAGCACGCTACCACACAAATTGTCCTCACTGATCTGTAGTAGAATTTTCATGGATGTGCACTGTGCCTTTGAGACAAGACTTCAGCATGCTACCACACAAATTGTCCTCACTGATCTGTAGTAGAATTTTCATGGATGTGCACCGTGCCTTTGAGACTGAAGACTACAGCACACTGCCACACAAATTGTCCTCACTGATCTGTAGTAGAATTTTCATGGATGTGCACCGTGCCTTTGAGACTGAAGACTGCAGCACGCTACCACACAAATTGTCACTCACTGATCTGTAGTAGAATTTTCATGATGTGCACTGTGCCTTTGAGACAAGACTGCAGCACGCTACCACACAAATTGTCCTCACTGATCTGTAGTAGAATTTTCATGGATGTGCACTGTGCCTTTGAGACAAGACTTCAGCATGCTACCACACAAATTGTCCTCACTGATCTGTAGTAGAATTTTCATGGATGTGCACCGTGCCTTTGAGACAAGACTGCAGCATGCTACCACACAAATTGTCCTCACTGATCTGTAGTAGAATTTTCATGGATGTGCCCCGCGCCTTTGAGACTGAAGACTGCAGCACGCTACCACACAAATTGTTCTCATGCAGCTTTCAAGTTAAGTAAATCACTGGTTTAAAAAATATTGCACTTTAAGAACATTTAGAGTCATGGGACTCACAATCTGAGTCAAGTAATATTTTCACAGGAGTTCCCAAGGATTTCTACTTGGGCCATTCATGTCAATGTTCATTAATGATCTGTCTTGGGACATTCCTCATATTAATAGTCTGCTTTATGGAGATTGCCAGATGGGGAGCAAACTCAAACTCCATTACGTTGGCTCTCCAGGAGATCTTTAAGGTGGTAGAAAATTGTCCAATTGCTATCAAGTTCGTCATAGTAATAAAACTAGCTAAAAGTAATCGTATGCAGTTTGGTACACCAACATGCTAACAACTACTACCTAAATTACCTCCCCACTCTGGTTTTACACCTCAACATTTGGTTAATACTGTAAAAGGACATTGTTTTTCTGTATTACAAGTTTCTGCTGAATTCAGCATGGTATTTTCTACTTATGTCTGCTTCTTTTCTGCAACTTACTTAATGGTTAGTAAGAAAGAAGAATGGTTCTTGCACCTTAGCTAAGACTGAAAAGCACATAAATCCACCCATGCTTATAAACCTGACCATTTGGTTAATATAGCCAAAGGATGTTATTTTTCTATATTACAGGCAGGTTAAAATTATTTTCACATGTATATAAAGAATCTTTTTGACACAAAGTTGAAGCCTAGCTTTGCCTGGTCTGTTTGCATTTTTGCTGTATTGCTCCTTGTGATATTTTTAAGTAGTTGTGTAGGTGGAGTATTTAGGTAGCTACATAACCTTGCTCCCTGTGATATTTTTAAGTAGTTGTGTAGGTGGAGTATTTAGGTAGCTACATAACCTTGCTCCCTGTGATATTTTTAAGTAGTTGTGTAGGTGGAGTATTTAGGTAGCTACATAACCTTGCTCCCTGTGATCATTTTAAGTAGTTGTGTAGGTGGAGTATTTAGGTAGCTACATAACCTTGCTCCCTGTGATATTTTTAAGTAGTTGTGTAGGTGGAGTATTTAGGTAGCTACATAACCTTGCTCCCTGTAATATTTTTAAGTAGTTGCATAGGTGGAGTATTTAGGTAGGTACATAACCTTGCTCCCTGTGATATTTTTAAGTAGTTGTGTAGGTGGAGTATTTAGGTAGCTACATAACCTTGCTCCCGCTGATATTTTTAAGTAGTTGTGTAGGTGGAGTATTTAGGTAGCTACATAACCTTGCTCCCTGTGATATTTTTAAGTAGTTGTGTAGGTGGAGTATTTAGGTAGCTACATAACCTTGCTCCTTGTGATATTTTTAAGTAGTTGTGTAGGTGGAGTATTTAGGTAGCTACATAACCTTGCTCCCTGTGATATTTTTAAGTAGTTGTG
The DNA here is from genome assembly GCF_019279795.1 of Protopterus annectens. Lineage (NCBI taxonomy): Eukaryota > Metazoa > Chordata > Ceratodontiformes > Protopteridae > Protopterus > Protopterus annectens. Next base: position 39,118,766 of record NC_056743.1, on the reverse strand, counting down.
TAGGTGGAGTATTTAGGTAGCTACATAACCTTGCTCCCTGTGATATTTTTAAGTAGTTGTGTAGGTGGAGTATTTAGGTAGCTACATAACCTTGCTCCCTGTGATATTTTTAAGTAGTTGTGTAGGTGGAGTATTTAGGTAGCTACATAACCTTGCTCCCGCTGATATTTTTAAGTAGTTGTG
>NC_056743.1:38998583-39113583 GCF_019279795.1 Protopterus annectens | reverse complement strand
AGGCTGGGTGGTAGTCAGACAGCTGCACTGGTGTAGAGGCACAGAGGCTGGGCGGTAGTCAGACAGCTGCACTGGTGTAGAGGCACAGAGGCTGGGCGGTAGTCAGACAGCTGCACTGGTGTAGAGGCACAGAGGCTGGGCGGTAGTCAGACAGCTGCACTGGTGTAGAGGCACAGAGGCTGGGCGGTAGTCAGACAGCTGCACTGGTGTAGAGGCACAGAGGCTGGGCAGTAGTCTGACAGCTGCACTGGTGTAGAGGCACAGAGGCTGCACGGTAGTCAAACAGCTGCACTGGTGTAGAGGCACAGAGGCTGGGCAGTAGTCAGACAGCTGCACTGGTGTAGAGGCACAGAGGCTGGGTGGTAGTCAGACAGCTCCACTGCTGTAGAGGCACAGAGGCTGGGCGGTAGTCAGACAGCTGCACTGGTGTAGAGGCACAGAGGCTGGGCGGTAGTCAGACAGCTGCACTGGTGTAGAGGCACAGAGGCTGGGTGGTAGTCAGACAGCTGCACTGGTGTAGAGGCACAGAGGGTGGGTGGTAGTCAGACAGCTGCACTGGTGTAGAGGCACAAAGGCTGGGCGGTAGTCAGATAGCTGCACTGGTGTAGAGGCACAGAGGGTGGGCGGTAGTCAGACAGCTGCACTGATGTAGAGGCACAGAGGGTGGGCAGTAGTCAGACAGTTGCACTGGTGTAGAGGCACAGAGGCTGGGCGGTAGTCAGACAGCTCCAGTGGTGTAGAGGCACAGAGGCTGGGCGGTAGCCAGACAGCTGCACTGGTGTAGAGGCACAGAGGCTGGGTGGTAGTCAGACAGCTGCACTGTTGTAAAGGCACAGAGGCTGGGTGGTAGTCAGACAGCTGCACTGGTGTAGAGGCACAGAGGCTGGGCGGTAGTCAGACAGCTCCACTGGTGTAGAGGCACAGAGGCTGGGCGGTAGTCAGACAGCTCCACTGGTGTAGAGGCACAGAGGCTGGGCTGTCTCATTATCTCATTTAACATTATTTTGATTAGCTGCTTCAGATGTCTGTCTGTCTTCTGTCTGTTGGACCTGGCATGGGGATTATAGGCATTCCTATTGTGGAAGGGATTAGGCAGACTAGGGCAAGACAGTGCCACAGTCTCTAAGAGTATTGGTGGCATTGCAAAAGATGCCTCAAGAGTGGACATGTGGCAAATAAGCTGCTTCACTGGTAGCTCTCACTGTAAGTGAATGGGAAAGTATTGTAGTCACTAATACATCCCCATTGGCAGTATGCTGCTGAGGACACAAACAAACATCATGGCTGCCTGTATGATAGCTTCTTCAGATGATTTCCACCTCTCTACTGCTGATACCCAGTACAAGTAACTTAATGGGCTGAGCCACATTGTAGGAAGCTTAGTGGTTGGCAGTCATGGGGCAAAAAAACCCCTACAAAAGTGATTCTTTTATGGCAACAACTTTTTCTTTACAAAGGTACTATAAGGCATAGCATGGCTTAATGTTATCTTAGATGCTGCTGGTATTAATATGCCCTATTTTAAACCAGAAGAAATTATGTAAACTTGCTTTTGTAGGGATGACAAAACCAGATTCTGTCAAAGTACTTAATGAGAAGGGCCTAAGCAGAGGAGAATATTATGTAATAAATAAAAAATAAATCACCACAGCTAGTAATTCACAATGTATGGAAAAAGCATTCAAACAGCTATGATTGCAAGGTTTTTTTGTATTTATTTCTAGGTTTACATCCGAATGGAGCCCATACAGAGGGCTTTAGCCCAGGATTGGAATCCAGCCAGTATTTATTATTTATTTATTTGTCTTTACTTACTGGGAAGTCCAACTGGGTAACACCCATTTTCATTAGAGGCCCGGGGAGAAAAGCTACATTTGCTTACATTACATTATACTAAGTTCCAGTTAAACACAGAGTAGTTACATTTCTATTTACATTTATACACAATTATACACAAACAGTAGTTACATTTATATTTATATTTATACAAAAACAGTAATTACATTTCTATTTACAGTTATGCACAAACAGTAATTACCAATCTATTTAATTTATACACAAACAGTAGGTACATTTCTATTTACATTTATACACAGACAGTAGTTACATTTCTATTTACATTTATGCACAAACAGTAGTTACATTTCTATTTACATTTATACACAAACAGTAGTTACAGTTATACATTCTAAGATTTTACAGAGGTGGAAGTTCCTAAAGAGAAAGCACCCATGCAACTTAATGGATTGTACAGGCAGCAGTTATGTACAAAAAATGTTTTCTCATTTCAGCAAGAGGTTGAGTGTATTCTGTTTAAGGAGAGTATTTGGAAATTATCACATGGTGAACACAGTCTTAACCAGGACTGGTTAAGATGTTTAAGCAGTGCTTTAAAACTGTTGAGTTTGTTGGAGAGTTTTATTTGTGTGGGAGTACTATTCCAGATTTTTGCAATGTACTGGGAGAAGAGCAAGTCTCCTGCAACATTATTTGACTTATTTGTAAGTAATAACAATTTGTTACTAGAACGAGTGTCCCTTTCTGGACAGTAGGGCAGTAATACATTTTGTATTGCAGGGCATTTTTCTGGATGATGAATGAGTTGTGTGCTGTAGTCAGTTGTGAATATGTTAGGTAGTTGTGCAGTTCAAGCCAGTTTAATCACTTTAAGCAAAGACAATGGTGGGTCCTATGAGGGAGACTGATGGCAAATTTAGCGTCTTTATTGTAGCAGAAGGCAGGTTTCTTTCTTTGAGTATTATTTAAGTTTTTTAGGATAGGAGCTGCATATAAGAGAATCGGCAGTAAGAAGGTGGTGGCTGGAGTTTTTCTTACAGTATCTGTAAGGAGTCCATTGATCCTATAAAGGGAGCTTAGTGTCTGGTGTGTAGATTTAATGGTGTATAGTGGTTATATCTGAGATTGTCATCTATTATAATGCCCAGAAGTGTGCTGTGAGTTATAGTTTCAGTGACATGATTCTTGGAGCCAGGTTTCTACAGAGGAGAAAGATTTTTGGGTAAAATATCATGGAGCTTGTTTACTGATGAGGCTGCACATATTAATGATAGTCACCTGCATACTGAACTAAATTAGCATGGTGAGTGGAGGTGTGGAGGTCATTAGTAAATATATTAAATAGGAGAGGGTCCAGGAAAGTCTTCTGTGAGACACCTGTAGTAACTGGTTGAAAGGTTGAGTAGGTTTGTTGCCATTTAATGTGCGTTCACTGCCTTGATGACAGGTAACTAAGAAACCACAACAAGGAGTATTGTGAATGTCCTATTGAAGAAAGTCGAATGAGCAGTTGCTGGTGCGAGACAATAACAAATGCCTTTGTCAAGTCTAAAAACATGGTGAAAACAAGCAGATCATTACTTCTATAATGGTTTATTATATTCGTAAAATGTAGTAGAGCAGTAGTGGTGCTGCACTGGGGCCTAAAGACATGTTGTGTATCTGAGAGCAGGTTACTTGAGCAGTAGTCATGCTGTGCTGGGGCCTAAAGCCATGCTGTGTATCTGAGAGTTGGTAATTTGAGCAGTAGTGGTGCTGTGCTGGTGCCTAAAGCCATGCTGTGAATCTGAGAGCAGGTCATTTGAGCAGTAGTGGTGCTGTGCTGGTGCCTAAAGCCATGTTGTGTATCTGAGAGCAGGTTATTTGAACAGTAGTCATGGTGTGCTGGGGCCTAAAGTCATGCTGTGTATCTCAGAACAGATTATTTGAACAGTAGTGGTGCTGTGCTGGGGCCTAAAGCCATGCTGTATATCTGAAAGAAGGTTATTTGAGCAGTAGTGGTGCTGTGATGGGGCCTAAAGCCATGCTGTGTATCTGAGAGTAGGTTATTTGAGCAGTAGTGGTGCTCTACTGGGGCCTAAAGTCATGCTGTGTATCTGAGAGCAGGCTATTTGAGCAATAGTGGTGCTGGGCTGGGGCTTAAAGCCATGCTGTGAATCTGAGAGCAGGTCATTTGAGCAGTAGTGGTGCTGTGCTGGTGCCTAAAGCCATGCTGTGAATCTGAGAGCAGGTTATTTGAGCAGTAGTGGTGCTGTGCTGGTGCCTAAAGCCATGTTGTCTATCTGAGAGCAGGTTACTTGAGCAGTAGTGGTGCTGTGTTGGACCTAAAGCCATGTTGTGTATCTGAGAGCAGGTTATTTGAGCAGTAGTGGTGCTGTGCTGGGCCTAAAGCCATGTTGTGTATCTGAGAGCAGGTTATTTGAGCAGAAGTTGTGCTGTGCTGGGACTAAAGCCATGATGTGTATCTGAGAGCAGGTTATTTGAGCAGTAGTGGTGCTGTGTTGGGCCTAAAGCCATGCTGTGTATCTGAGAGCAGGTTATTTGAGCAGTAGTGGTGCTGTGCTGGTGCCTAAAGCCATGTTGTGTATCTGAGAGCAGGATATTTGAGCAGTAGTCAAGCTGTGCTGGGGCCTAAAGCCATGCTGTGCATCTGAGAGCAGGTTATTTGAGCAGCAGTCATGCAGTGCTGGGGCCTAAAGCCATGATGTGCATCTGAAAGTAGGTTATTTGAGCAAGTGGTACTGTGCGGAGGCCTATAGCCATGCTGTGTATCTTATAACAGGTTATTTGAGCAGTAGTCATGCTGTGCTGGGGCCTAAAGCAATGTCATGCATCTGAAAGCAGGTTATCTGAGCAGTAGTGGTTGTGTGCGGAGGCCTAAAGCCATGTTGTGTATCTAATAGCAGGTCATTTGAGCAGTAGTCATGCGTTGCTATGCCTAAAGCCATGCGGTGTATCTGAGAGCAGTTTATTTGAACAGTAGTGGTGCTGTGCTTGGGCCTAAAGCAATATTTTGCATCTGAAAGCAGGTTATTTGAGCAGTAGAGGTGCTGTGCTGAGGCCTAAAGCCATGCTGTGTATCTGAGAGCAGGTTATTTGAGCTGTAGTCATGCTGTGCTGGTGCCTAAAGCCATGTTGTGTATCTGAGAGCAGGTTATTTGAGCAGTCGTTCTGCTGTGCTGGGGCCTAAAGCCATGTTGTGTTTCTGAGAGCAGGTTATTTGGGCAGTAGTCGTGTTGTGCTGGGCCTAAAGCCATGCAGCGTATCTGAGAGCAGGTTATTTGAGCAGTAGACCTGCTGTGCTGGGGCCTAAAGTAATGTTGTGCATCCGAAAGCTGGTTATTTGAGCAGTAGAGGTGCTGTGCTGTGGCGTAAAGCCATGTTGTGTATCTGACAGCAGGTTATTTGAGCAGTAGTCATGTTGTGCTGTGGTCTAAAGCCATGCTGTGTATCTGAGAGCAGGTTATTTGAGCAGTAGTTATAATGTGCTGGGACCAAAATTCATGTTGTGTATCAGAGAGCAGGTGATTTGAGCACTAGTCATGCTGTGCTGGGGCCTAAAGACTTTCTTTGTATCTCAGAGCAGGTTATTTGAGCAGTAGTCATGCTTTCCTGGGGGCTAAAGCCATGCTGTGTATCTGAGAGCAGGTTATTTGAGCAGTAGTGGTGCTGTGCTGGGGCCTAAAGCCATGTTGTGAGGTCATTTGAGCAGTATTTGTGCTGTGCTGGGGCCTAAGGCCATGTTGTGTATCTGAGAGCAGGTTGTTTGAGCAGTAGTCATGCAGTGCTGGGGCTTAAGCCATATTGTGCATCTGAGAGCAGGTTATTTGAGCAGTAGTGGTGGTGTGCTGGGCCTTAAGCCATGTCGTGTATATTAGAGCAGGTTATTTGAGCAGTAGTGGTGCTGTGCTGCGGACTAAAGCCATGCTGTGTATCTGAAAGCAGGTTATTTGAGCAGTAGTCATGCTGTTGTGGTGCCTAAAGCCATGCTGTGTATCTGAAAGCTGGTTATTTGAAAAGTAGTCTTGCTTTGCTGAGGCCTAAAGCCATGCTGTGCATCTGAGAGCAGGTTGTTTGTGCAGTAGTGGTACTGTGCTGTGGCCTAAAGCCATGTTGGGTATCTGAAAGCAGGTTATTTGAGCAATAGTCCCACTGTGCTGGGACCTAAAGCCATGTTGTGTATCTGAGAGCAGGTTATTCGGGCAGTAGTGGTGCTGTGCTGTGGCATAAAGCCATGTTGTGTATCTGGGAGCATGTTATTTGAGCAGTAGTGGTGCTCTGCTGGGCCTAAAGCCATGCTGTGTATCTGAGAGCAGGTTATTTGAGCAGTAGTGGTGCTGTGCTGGGGCTAAGGCCATGCTGTGTATCTGAGTACAGGTTATTTGAGCAGTAGTCATTCTGTGCTGGGGCCTAAAGCCATGTTGTGTATCTGAGAGCAAGGAATTTATGCAGTATTGGTGCTGTGCTGGGGCCTAAAGCCATGTTATGTATCTGAGAGCAGGCTATATGAGCAGTAGTGGTGCTGTGCTGTGGCATAAAGCCATGTTGTGTATCTGTGAGCAGGTTATTTGAGCAGTAGTGGTATTGTGCTGGGCATAAAGCCATGCTGTGTATCTGAGAGCAGGTTATTTGAGTAGTAGTGGTGCTGTGCTGGAGCCTAAAGCCGGGCTGTGTATCTGAGGGCAGGTTATTTGAGCAGTAGTGGTGATGTGCTGGGGCCTAAAGCCATGCTGTGTATCTAAGAGCAGGTTATTTTAGCAGTAGTCTGCATATCTGGGGCCAAAAGCCATGTGGTGTATCTGAGAGCAAGGTATTTGAGCAGTATTCATGCTGGGCTGGGGCCTAAAGCCATTTTGTGTATCTTATACCAGGTTATTTGAGCTGTAGTCATGCTGTGCTGGGGCCTAAAGCCATGATATATATCTGAGAGCAGGTTATTTGAGTAGCAGTCATGCTGTGCTTGGGCCTAAAGCCATATTTTGTAACTGTGAGCAGGTTATTTGAGGAGTAGTCATGCTGTGCTGGGGCCTAAAGCCATGCTGTGTATCTGAGAGCAGGTTATTTGAGCAGTAGTGGTGCTGTGCTGTAGCATAAAGCCATGTTGTGTATCTGGGAGCAGGTTATTTGAGCAGTAGTGGTGCTGTGCTGGGCCTAAAACCATGCTGTGTATCTGAGAGCAGGTTATTTGAGCAGTACTGGTAGCTGTGCTGGGGCCTAAAGCCATGTTGTATTTCTGACAGCAGGCTATTTGAGCAGTAGTGGTGCTGTTCTGGTGCCTAAAGCCATGCTGTTTATCTGAGAGCAGGTTATTTGAGCAGTAGTGGTGCTAAGTTGAGCCTAAAGCCATGCTATGTATCTGAGAGCCGTTTATTTGAACAGTAGTTGTGCTGTGCTGGGGCCTAAGGCCATGTTGTGTTTCTCAGAGCATGGTATTTGAGCAGTAGTGGTGCTGTGCTGAAGTCTAAAGCCATGTTGTGTTTTTGAGAGCAGGCTATTTGAGCAGTAGTGGTGCTGTGCTGGTGCCTAAAGCCATGCTGTTTATCTGAGAGCAGGTTATTTGAACAGTAGTCATGCTTTGCTGGGGCTTAAAGCCATGTTTTTTATCTGACAGCGGGCTATTTGAGCAGTAATGGTGCTGTCCAGATCCTAAACCCATGTTATGTATCTGAGAGCAGGTTATTTTAGTAGTAGTGGTGCTGTGCTGGGGCCTAAAGCCATGTTCTGCATCTGACAACAGGTTATTTGAGCAGTAGTGGTACTGTGCTGGGCCTAAAGCCATGCTGTATATCTGACAACAGGTTATTTGAGCAGTAGTCAAGCTATGCTGGGGCCTAAAGCCATGCTTTGTATCTGAGAGCAGGTTATTTGAGCAGCAGTGGTGCTGTGTTGTGGCCTAAAGCCATGTTGTGTTTCTGAGAGCAGGTTATTTGAGCAGTAGTTGTGCTGTGCCTGTGTCTAAAGCCCTGCTGTGCATCTGAGAGCAGGTTATTTAAACAGTAGTCATGGTGTGCTGGGGCCTAAAGCCATGCTATGTATCTGAGAGAAGGTTATTTGAGTAGTAGTGGTGCTGTGCTGGGGCCTAAAGCCATGCAGTGTATCTGAAAGCAGGTTATTTGAACAGGGGTCATGGTATGCTGGAGCCTAAAGGCATGATGTGTGTCTGAGAGCAGGTTATTTGAGCAGTAGTGGTGCTGTACTGGGGCCTAAGGCCATGCTGTTTATCTGAGAGCAGGCTATTTGAGCAATAGTGGTGCTGTGCTGGGGCCAAAACCATGCTAGGTATCTGAGAGAAGGTTATTTGAGAAAAGTTGGTGCTGTGCTTATGCCTAAAGCCATGTTGCGTATCTGAGCATGTTGTTTGAGCAGTAGTCATGCTGTGCTGGGGTAACAAGCCATGTTGTGTATCTGAGAGCAGGTTATTTGAGCAGTAGTGGTGCTGTGCTGGGCCTAAAGCTATGTTGTGTATCTGAGAGCAGATTATTTGTGCAATAGTCCTTCTGTGCTGTGGTCTAAAGCCATGTTGTGTATCTGAGAGCAGGTTATTTGAGCAGTAGTGGTGATGTGGTTGGCCTTAAGCCATGTTGTGTATCTGAGGGCAGGTTATTTGTGCAATAGTCTTTCTGAGCTGGGGACTAAAGCCATGTTGTGTATCTGAGAGCAGGTTATTTGAGCAGTAGTGGTGCTGTACTGAGGCCTAAAGCCATGTTATGTATCTGACAGCAGGTTATTTGAGCAGTAGTGGTGCTGTAGTGAGGCCTAAAGCCATGTTATGTATCCGACAGCAGGTTATTTGAGCAATAGTCATGCTGTGCTGGGGCCTAAAACCATGTTATGTATCTGACAGCAGGTTATTTGAGCAGTAGTCATGCTGTGCTGGGGCCTAAAACCATGTTGTGTATCTGAGAGCAGGTTATTTGAGCAGTAGTCATGGTGTGCTGGGGCCTAAAACCATGTTGTGTATCTGAGAGCAGGTTATTTGAGCAACAATCCCACTGTGTTGGGGCCTAACGCCCTGTTGTGCATCTGAGTGGATGTTATTTGAGCAGTAGTGGTGCTGTGCTGGGGCCTAAAGCAATGCTGTGAATCTGAGAGCAGGTTATTTGAGCAGTAATCATGCTGTGCTGTTGCCAAAAGCCATGCTGTGTACCTGAGAGCAGGTTACTTCAGCGGTAGTCATGCTGTGTTGGTGTCTGAAACCATGTTGTGTATCTGAGAGCAGGTTATTTGAGCAATAGTGGTGCTGTGCTGGGCCTTAAGCCATGTTGTGTATCTGACAGCAGGTTATTTGAGCACTAGTTGTGCTGTGCTGAGGCCTAAAGTCATGTTGTGTATCTGAGAGCAGGTTATTTGAGCAGTAGTCATGCTGTGCTGGGGCCTAGAGCCATGTTTTGTATCTGAGAGCAGGTTATTTGAGCAGTAGTCATGCTGTCCAGGGGGCTAAAGCCATGCTGTGTATCCAAAAGCAGGTTATTTGAGCAGTAGACATGCTGTGCTGGGGCCTAAAGACATGTTGTGTATTTGAAAAGAGGTTATTTAAGCAATAGTCCTGCTGTGCTGGGGCCTAAAGCCATGTTGCAAGGTTATTTGAGCAGTATTTGTGCTGTGCTGGGGCCTAAGGCCATGTTTATTATCTGACAGCAGGTTATTTGAGTAGTAGTCATGCTTTGTTGGGGCCTAATGACATGTTGTCTATCTGAGAGCAGGTTATTTGAGCAGTAATGGTGATGTGCTGGGCCTTAAGCAATGTTGTGTATCTTAGAGCAGGTTATTTAATCAGTAGTGGTGCTGTGCTGCGGACTAAAGCCATGCTGTGTATCTGAGAGCAGGTTATTTGAGCAGTAGCCATGCTGTGGTGGTGTCTAAAGCCATGATGTGTATCTGAGAGCAGGTTATTTGAGCAGTAGTCATGCTGTGCTGGGGCCTAAAACCATGTTGTGTATCTGAGAGCAGATTATTTATGCAGTAGTTATGGTGTGCTAAGGCCTATAGCCATGCTTTGTCTGACAGCAGGTTATTTGATCAGTGGTCGTGCTGTGCTGGGGGCTAAAGCCATGCTGTGTATCTGAGAGCAGGTCATTTGAGCAGTATTCGTGCTGTGCTGGGGCCTAAGGCCATGTTTTCTATCTAACAGCAGGTTATTTGAGCAGTAGCAGTGCTGTACCGGGCCTAAAGCCATGCTGTGTATCTGAGAGCAGGTTATTTGAGCAGTAGTGATGTTGTGCTGGGGCCTAAAGACATGCTGTGTATCTGATAGCAAGGAATGTGAGCAGTATTGGTGCTGTGCTGGGGCCTAAAGCCATGTTATGTATCTGAGAGCAGGCTACATGAGCATTAGTGGTGCTGTGCTGGGGCCTAAAGCCATTTTGTGTATCATAGTGCAGGTTTTTTGAGCAGTAGTCATGCTGTGCTGGGGCCTAAAACCATGATGTGTATCTGATAGCAGGTTACTTGAACAGTAGTGGTGCTGTGCTGTGGCATAAAGCCATGTTGTGTATCTGTGAGCAGGTGATTTGAGGAGTAGTGGTACTGTGCTTGGCCTGAAGCCATGCTGTGTATCTGAGAGCAGGTTATTTGTGTAGTAGTGGTGCTGTGCTGGGGCCTAAAGCCATGCTGTGTATCTGAGGGCAGGTTATTTGAGCAGTAGTGGTGGTGAGCCGGGGCTTAAAGCCATGCTGTCTGTCTGAGAACAGGTTATTTGAGCAGTAGTCATTCTGTGCTGGGTCCTAAAGTCATGCTCTGTATCTGAGAGAAAGGTATTTGAGCAGTATTGTTGCTATGCTGGGGCCTAAAGCCATTTTGTGTATGTTATAGCAGGTTATTTGAGCTGAAGTCATGCTGTGCTGGGGCCTTAAGCCATGATGTGTATCTGAGAGCAGGTTATTTGAGCAGCAGTGATGCTGTGCGTGGGCCTAAAGCCATGTTTTGTAGCTGAGAGCAGGTTATTTGAGCAGTAGTGGTGCTGTGCTGGGGCCTAAAGCCATGTTGTGTTTCTGAGAGCAGGTTATTTGAGCAGTAGTCATGCTGTGTTGTTGCCTAAAGCCATGCTTTGTATCTGAGAGTAGGTTATTTGAGGAGTAGCCATGCTGTGCTGGGGCCTATAGCCATGCTGTGTATCTGAGAGAAGGTTATATGAGCAGTAGTGGTGCTGTGCTGTGGCATAAAGCCATGTTGTGTATCTGGGAGCAGGTTATTTGAACAGTAGTGATGCTCTGCTGGGCTTAAAGCCATGCTGTATATCTGAGAGCAGGTTATTTGAGCAGTAATGGTAGCTGTGCTGTGGCCTAAAGCCATGTTATGTATCTGAGAGCAGGTTATTTGAGCAGAATGGTGCTATGCTGAGCCTAAAGCCATGCTATGTATCTGAGAGCAGGTTATTTGAACAGTAGTCATACTGTGCTGGGGCCTAAAGCCATGTTTTTTTTATCTGAGAACAGGTTATTTGAGCAGTAGTGGTGCTGTGCAGATCCTAAAGCCATGTTATGTATCTGAGAGCAGGTTATTTGAGCAGTAGTGGTGCTGTGCTGTGGCCTAAAGCCATGTTGTGTTTCTGAGAGCAGGTTATTTGAGCAGTAGTCATGGTGTGCTGGGGTGTAAAGTCATGATGTGTATCTCAGAACAGATTATTTGAACAGTAGTGGTGCTGTGCTGGGGCCTAAAGCCATGCTGTATATCTGAAAGAAGGTTATTTGAGCAGTAGTGGTGCTGTGATGGGGCCTAAAGCCATGCTGTGTATCTGAGAGCAGGTTATTTGAGCAGTAGTGGTGCTCTCCTGGGGCCTAAAGTCATGCTGTGTATCTGAGAGCAGGCTATTTGAGCAATAGTGGTGCTGTGTTGGGGCCTAAAGCCATGGTATGTATCTGAGAGCATGTTATTTGAGAAATAGTGGTGCTGTGCTGGTACCTAAAGCCATGTTGTGTATCTCAGAGCATGTTGTTTGAGCAGTAGTCATGCTGTGCTGCAATCTAAAGCCATGTTGTGTATCTGAGAGCAGGTTATTTGAGCAGTAGTGGTGCTGTGGTTGGCCTTAAGCCATGTTATGTATCTGAGAGCAGGTTATTTGAGCAATAGTCTTTCTGTGCTGGGGCCTAAAGGCATGTTGTATATCTGAAAGCAGGTTATTTGAGCAGTAGTCATGCTGTGCTGGGGCCTAAAGCCATGTTGTGTATGTAAGAGCAGGTTATTTGAGCAGTAGTGGTGCTGTGCTGGGGCCTAACACCATGCTGTGTATCTGAGAGCAGGTTATCTGAGCATTATTGGTGCTGTGGCATAAAGCCATGTTGTGTATCTGGGAGCAGTTTCTTTCAGCAGTAGGGGTGCTGTGCTGGGCCTAGAGCCATGCTGTGTATCTGAGAGCAGGTTATTTGAGCAGTAGTGGTGGTGAGCTGGGGCTTAAAGCCATGCTGTGTAGATAGTGTAGATAGTGCAGGTTATTTGAGCAGTAGTCATTCTGTGCTGGAGCCTAAAGCCATGCCGTGTATCTAAGAGCAGGGTATTTGAGCAGTATTGGTTCTGTGCTGGAGCCTAAAGCCATGTTATGTATCTGAGAGCAGGCTATTTGAGCAGTAGTGGTGCTGTGCTGGTGCCTAAAGCCATGTTGTGCTTCTGAGAGCAGGTTATTTGAGCAGTAGTCATCCTGTGCTGGTGCCTAAAGCCATGCTTTGTATCTGAAAGCAGGTTACTTGAGGAGTAGTCGAGCTCTGATGGTGACTAAAGCCATGTTGTATTTCTGACAGCAGGTTATTTGAGCAGTAGTGGTGCTGTGCTAGTGCCTAAAGCCATGCTGTGTATCTGAGAGCAGTTTATTTGAAGAATAGTTGTGCTTTGCTGGGGCCGAAAGCCATGTTATGTATCTGAGAGCAGGTTAGTTGAGCAGTAGTGGTGCTGTGCTGGGGCCTATAGCCATGTTGTGTATCTCTCAGCAGGTTATTTCAGCAGTAATGGTGCTGTGCTGGGCCTAAAGCCATGCTGTATATCTGACAGCAGGTTATTTGAGCAGTAATCATACTATGCTGGGTCTAAAGCCATGCTGTGTTTCTGACAGCAGGTTATTTGAGCAGTAGTTGTGCTGTGCCGGTGTCTAAAGTCATGTTGTGTATCTGAGGGCATGTTATTTCTGCAGTAGTGGTGCTGTGCTGGGCCTAAAGCCATGCTGTGTGACTGAGAACAGGTTATTTGAACAGTTGGCATGGCGTGCTGGTGCCTAAAGCCATGCTGTGTATCAGAGAGAAGGTTATTTGAGCAGTAGTGGTGCTGTGCTAGGGCCTAAAACCATTATGTGCATCTGAGAGCAGGTTATTTGAACAGTGGTCATAGTATGCTGGTGCCTAAACATATGCTGTGTGTCTGAGAACAGGTTATTTGAGCAGTAGTGGAGCTCTGCTGGGCCTAAAGCCATGCGGTGTATCTGAGAGCAGGTTATTTGAGCAGTAGGTTTGCTGTGCTGGGGCCTAAAGCCATGCTATGTATCTGAGAGCAGGTTATTTGAGCAGTAGTGGTGTTGTGCTGTGGCCTAAAGCCATGCTGTGTATCTGAGAGTAGGTTATTTGAGCAGTTGTGATGCTGTGCTGTGGCCTAAGGCCATGTTGTGTATCTGAGAGCTGGTAATTTGAGAAACAGTGGTGCTGTGCTGGTACCTAAAGCCATGTTATGTATCTGAGAGCATGTTGTTTAAGCAGTAGTCATGCTGTGCTGAGGTCTAAAGCCATGTTGTGTATCTGAGAGCAGGTTATTTGAGCAGTAGTGGTGCTGTGCTGAGCCTTAAGCCATGTTGTGTATCTGAGAGCAGGTTATTTGAGCAATAGTCCTTCTGTGCTGAGGTCTAAAGCCATGTTGTGTATCTGAGAGCAGGTTTTTTGAGCAGTAGTCATGCTATGTTGGGGCCTAAAGACATGTTATGTATCTGAGAGCATGTTGTTTGAGCAGTAGTCATGCTGTGTTGGGGCCTAAAGCCATGTTGTGTATCTGAGAGCAGGTTATTTGAGCAGTAGTTGTGCTGTGCTTGGCCAAAAGCTATGCTATATATATGAGAGCAGGTTATTTAAACAGTAGTCGTACTTTGCTGGGGCCTAAAGCCATGTTTTTTATCTGAGAGCAGGTTATTTGAGCAGTAGGGGTGCTGTGCTAGTGCCTAAAGCCATGCTGTGTATCTGAGAGCAGGTTATTTGAGCAGTAGTGGTGCTGTGCTTGGCTTAAAGCCATGCTATATATATAAGAGCAGGTTATTTAAACAGTAGTTGTACTTTGCTGTGGCCGCCATGTTTTTTATCTGACAGCAGGTTATTTGAGCAGTAGCGGTGCTCAGCAGATCTTAAAGCCATGTTACGTATCTGAGAGCAGGTTATTTGAGCAGTGTTGGTGCTGTGCTGTGGCCTAAAGCTATGTATTGCATCTAAGAGCAGGTTATTTGAGCAGTAGTCAAGCTGTGCTAGGGCCTAAAGCCATGTTGTGTTTCTGAGAGAAGGTTATTTAAACAGTAGTTGTACTTTGCTGTGGCCGCCATGTTTTTTATCTGACAGCAGGTTATTTGAGCAGTAGCGGTGCTCAGCAGATCTTAAAGCCATGTTATGTATCTGAGAGCAGGTTATTTGAGCAGTCATTGTGCTGTGCCAGGGTCTAAAGCCATGCTGTGTATCTGAGAGCAGGTTATTTCTGTAGTAGTGGTGCTGTGCTGGGCCAAAAGCCATGCTGTTTATCTGAGAGCAGGTTATTTGAACAGTAGTCATGGTGTGCTGGGGCCTAAAGCCATGCTGTGTATCTGAGAGCAGATTATTTGAACAGTAGTGGTGCTGTGCTGGGGCCTAATGCCATGCTGTGTATATGATAGAAGGTTATTTGAGCAGCAGTGGTGATGTGCTGGGGTCTAATACCATGTTGTGTATCTGGCAGCAGGTTATTTGAACAGTGGTCTTGGTATGCTGGGGCCTAAAGGCATGCTGTGTGTCTGACAGCAGGTTATTTGAGAAGTAGTGGTGCTCTGCTGGGGCCTAAAACCATGCTGTGTATGTGAGAGCAGGTTATTTGAGCAATAGTGGTGCTGTAGATTAAAGTGATGCTGTGCATCTGAGAGCAATTTATTTGAGAAATAGTGGTGCTATGATGGAGCCTAAAGCCATATTATGTATCTGAGAGCAGGTTATTTGAGCAGTAGTGGTGCTGTGCTGGGCCTTAAGCCATGCTGTTTATCCGAGAGAAGGTTTTTTGAGCAGTAGTGGTGCTGTGCGGGGGCCTAAAACCATGATGTGTATCTGAGAGTAGGTTATTTGAACAGTGGTCATTGTATGATGCAGCTTAAAGGCATGCTGTTTGTCTGAGAGGAGGCTATTTGAGCAGTAGTGACACAGTGCTGGGTCTATAGCCATGTTGTGTATCTGAGAGTGGGCTATTTGAGCAGTAGTGGTGCTGTGCTGGGGCCTAAAGTCATGCTATGTATCTGAGAGCAGGTTATTTGAGCAGTAGTGGTGCTGTTCTATGGCCTTAAGCCATGCTGTGTATCTGAGAGCAGGTTATTGCAGCAGTTGTGATGCTGTGCTGGGGCCTAATGCCATCCTGTGTATCTGAGAGCAGGTTATTTGAGAAATAGTGGTGCTGTGCTGGGGCCTAAAGCCATGTTATGTATCTGACAGCATGTTGTTTGAGCAGTAGTCATGCTGTGCTGAGGTCTAAAGCCATGTTGTGTATCTGAGAGCAGGTTATTTGAGAAATAGTGGTGCTGTGCTGGGGCCTAAGGCCATGTTATGTATCTGAGAGCATGTTGTTTGAGTATTAGTCATGCTGTGCTGAGGTCTAAAGCCATGATGCGTAACTGAGAGCAGGTTATTTGAGCAGTAGTGGTGCTGTGCTGGGGCTTAAGCCATGTTGTGCATCTGAGAGCAAGTTATTTGAGCAATAGTCCTTCTATGCTGGGGCCTAAAGCCATGTTGCGTATCTGAGAGAAGGTTATTTAAGCAGTAGTCATGCTGTGCTGGGGCCTAAGGCCATGTTGTGTATCAGAGAGCAGGTTATTTGAGCAGTAGTGGTGCTGTGCTTGGCCTAAAGCAATGCTGTATATCTGAGAACAGTTTTTTTTAAACAGTAGCCGTGCTTTGCTGGGGCCTAAAGCCATGCTTTTTTATCTGAGAGCAGGTTATTTGAGCAGTAGTGGTGCTATGCAGATCCTAAAGTCATGTTATGTATCTGAGAGCAGGTTATTTGAGCAGTGGTGGTGCTGTGCTGGGGCCTAAAGCCATGTTGTGCATCTGAGAGCAGGTTTTTTGTGCAGTAGTGGTGCTGTGCTGGGCCTAAAGCCATGCTGTATATCTGACAGCAGGTTATTTGAGCATTAATCGTGCTGTGCTGGGCCTTAAGCCATGTTGTGTATCTGAGAGCAGGTTATTTGAGCAATAGTCCTTCTGTGCTGAGGTCTAAAGCCATGTTGTGTTTCTGTGAGCAGGTTATTTGAGCAGTAGTTGTGCTGTGCCTGTGTCTAAAGCCATGCTGTGTATCTGAGAGCAGAGTTTTTGAACAGTAGTCATGGTGTGCTGGGGCCTAAAGCCATACTGTGTATCTGAGAGCAGATTATTTGAACATCAGTGGTGCTGTGCTGGGGCATAAAGCCATGCTGTGTATTTGAGAGAAGGGTCTTTGAGTAGTAGTGGTGCTGTGCTGGGGCCTAAAGCCTGCTGTGTATCTGAGAGCAGGTTATTTGAACAGTGGTCATATTATGCTGGGGCCTAATGGCCTAATGGTCTGAGAGCAGGTTATTTGAGCAGTAGTGGTGCTGTGCTGGGGCATAAAGCCATGCTGTGTATCTGAGAGCAGGCTATTTGAGCAGTAGTTGTGCTGCGCTGGGGCCTAAAGCCATGCTATGTTTTTGAGAGCAGGTTATTTGAGCAGTAGTGATGCTGTGCTGGTGCCTGAAGCCATGCTTTGTATCTGAGAGCAGGTTATTTGAGGAGTAGTCGTGCATTGCTGGTGACTAAAGCCATGTTGTATTTCTGACAGCAGGTTATTTGAGTAGTAGTGGTGCTGTGCTAGTGCCCAAAGCCATGCTGTGTATTTGAGAGCAGGTTATTTGAACAATAGTTGTGCTTTGCTGGGGCCTAAAGCCATGTTTTTTATCTGAGAGCAGGTTATTTGGTCAGTTGTTGTGCTTTGCGGACCTGAAAGCCATGTTATGTATCTGAGAGCAGGTTAGTTGAGCAGTAGTGGTGCTGTGCTGGGGCCTATAGCCATGTTGTATATCTCTCAGCAGGTTATTTCAGCAGTAGTGGTGCTGTGCTGGGCCTAAAGCCATGCTGTATATCTGACAGCAGGTTATTTGAGCAGTAGTCATACTATGCTGGGGCCTAAAGCCATGCTGTGTTTCTGTCAGCAGGTTATTTCAGCAGTAGTGGTGCTGTGCCGGTGTCTAAAGCCATGCTGTGTATCTGAGGGCAGGTTATTTCTGCAGTAGTGGTGCTCTGCTGGGCCTAAAGTCATGCTGTGTAACTGAGAGCAGGTTATTTGAACAGTTGGCATGGCGTGCTGGGTCCTAAAGCCATGCTGTGTATCTGAGAACAGATTATTTGAACAGTAGTGGTGCTGTGCTGGAGCCTAAAACCATGCTGTGTATCAGAGAGAAGGTTATTTGAGCAGTAGTGGTGCTGTGCTGGGGCCTAAAGCCATGCTGTGTATCTGAGAGCAGGTCATTTGAGCAGTAGTGGTGCTGTGCTGGGGCCTAAGGCCATGTTGTGTTAGTGTGAGCAGGCAATTTGAGCAGTAGTTGTGCTGTGCATGTGTCTAAAGCCATGCTGTGTATCTGAGAGTAGGTTATTTCTGCATGGTGGTGCTGTCCTGGGCCTAAAGCTATGCTGTGTATCTGAGAGCAGGGTTTTTGAACAGTAGTCATGGTGTGCTGGGGCCTAAAGCCATCCTGTGTATCTGAGAGCAGATTATTTGAGCATCAGTGGTGCTGTGCTGGGGCATAAAGCCATGCTGTGTATTTGAGAGAAGGGTCTTTGAGCAGTAGTGGTGCTGTGCTGGGGCCTAAAGCCATGCTGTTTATCTGAGAGCAGG
Organism: Protopterus annectens; assembly: GCF_019279795.1. Lineage (NCBI taxonomy): Eukaryota > Metazoa > Chordata > Ceratodontiformes > Protopteridae > Protopterus > Protopterus annectens. The sequence goes on along the minus strand of NC_056743.1, from coordinate 39,095,754 downwards.
TTATTTGAACAGTGGTCATGGTATGCTGGGGCCTAATGGCCTAATGGTCTGAGACCAGGTTATTTGAGCAGTAGTGGTGCTGTGCTGGGGCATAAAGCCATGCTGTGTATTTGAGAGAAGGGTCTTTGAGCAGTAGTGGTGCTGTGCTGGGGCCTAAAGCCATGCTGTTTATCTGAGAGCAGGTTATTTGAACAGTGGTCATGGTATGCTGGGGCCTAATGGCCTAATGGTCTGAGACCAGGCTATTTGAGCAGTAGTTGTGCTGCGCTGGGGCCTAAAGCCATGCTATGTTTCTGAGAGCAGGTTATTTGAGCAGTAGTCATGCTGTTGTGGTGCCTAAAGCCATGCTGTGTATCTGAGAGCAGGTTATTTGAGCAGTAGTCATGCTGTGCTGGGGCCTAAGGCCATGTTGTGTATCTGAAAGCAGGTTATTTGAGAAGTAGTCATGCTGTTGTGGTGCCTAAAGCCATGCTGTGTATCTGAGAGCATGTTATTTGAGCAGTAGTCTTGCTTTGCTGGGGCCTAAAGCCATATTGTGTATCTGAGAGCAGATTATTTGAGCAGTAGTCATGCTGTGCTGGGGTCTATTACCATGTTGTGTATCTGAGAGCAGGTCATTTGAGCAGTATTCGTGCTGTGCTGGGGCCTAAAGCCATGCTGTGTATCTGAGAGCAAGGAATTTGAGCAGTATTGGTGCTGTGCTGGGGCCTAAAGCCATGTTATGTATCTGAGAGCAGGCGATATGAGCAACAGTGGTGCTGTGCTGGGGCCTAAAGCCATTTTATGTATCTTAGTGCAGGTTATTTGAGCAGTAGTCATGCTGTGCCGGGGCCTAAAGCCATGATGTGTATCTGAGAGAAGGTTATTTGAGCAGCAGCCATGCTGTGCCGGAGCCTAAAGCCATGTTTTGCAACTGAGAGCAGGTTATTTGAGCAGTAGTTGTGGTGTGATGGGGCCTACGGCTATGCAGTGTAACTGAGAGCAGGTTATTTGAGTAGTAGTGGTGCTGTGCTGTGGCATAAACCATGTTGTGTATCTGTGAGCAGGTTATTTGAGCAGTAGTGGTATTGTGCTGGGCCTAAAGCCGTGCTTTGTATCTGAGAGCAGGTTATTTGAGTAGTAGTGGTGCTGTGCTGGGGCCTAAAGCCTTGCTGTGTATCTGAGGGCAGGTTATTTGAGCAGTAGTGGTGGTGAGCCGAGGCTTAAAGCCATGCTGTCTATCTGAGTGTAGTTTATTGTAGCAGTGTAGTCATTCTGTGCTGGAGCCTAAAGCCATGCTGTGTATCTGAGAGCAAGGTATTTGAGCAGTATTGGTACTGTGCTGGGGCCTAAAGCCATTTTGTGTATCTTATAGCAGGTTATTTGAGCCGTAGTCATGCTGTGCTGGGGCCTAAAGCCATGCTGTGTATCTGAGAGCTGGTTATTTGAGCAGTAGTGGTATTGTGCTGTGGCATAAAGCCATGTTCTGTATCTGGGAGCAGGTTATTTGAGCAGCAGTGGTAGCTTTGCTGGGGCCTAAAGCCATGCTGTGTATCTGAGAGCAGGTTATTTGAGCAGTAGTGGTGCTGTGCTGTGACATAACGCCATGTCGTGTATCTGGGAGCAGGTTATTTGAGCAGTAGTGGTAGCTTTGCTGCGGCCTAAAGCCATGTTGTGTATCTTAGAGCTGGTTATTTGAGCAGTAGTGGTAGCTGTGCTGGGGCCTAAAGCCATGTTGTATTTCTGAGAGCAGGCTATTTGAGCAGTAGTGGTGCTGTGCTGGTGCCTAAAGCCATGCTGTTTATCTGAGAGCAGGTTATTTGAGCAGTAGTGGTGCTAAGCTGAGCCTAAAGCCATGCTATGTATCTGAGAGCCATTTATTTGAACAGTAGTTGTACTGTGCTTGGGCCTAAGGCCATGTTGTGTTTCTCAGAGCATGGTATTTGAGCAGTAGTGGTCCTGTGCTGAGGTCTAAAGCCATGTTGTGTTTCTGAGAGCAGGCTATTTGAGCAGTAGTGGTGCTGTGCTGGTGCCTAAAGCCATGCTTTTTATCTGAGAGCAGGTTATTTGAACAGTATTCATGCATTGCTGGCGCCTAAAGCCATGTTTTTTTATCTGAGAGCAGGTTATTTGAGTAGTAGTGGTACTGTGCTGGGGCCTAAAGCCATGTTGTGCATCTGAGAGCAGGTTGTTTGAGCAGTAGTTATGTTGTGCTGGGGCCTAAAGCCATATTGTGCATCTGACAGCAGGTTATTTGAGCAGTAGTGGTACTGTGCTGGGCCTAATGCCATGCTGTGAATCTGACAACAGGTTATTTGAGCAGTAGTTAGGCTATGCTGGGGCCTGAAGCCAGGCTGTATATCTGAGAGCAGGTTATTTGAGCAGCAGTGGTGCTGTGCTGGGGCGTAAAGCCATGCAGTGTATCTGAGAACAGATTATTTGAACAGGGGCCATGGTATGCTGGAGCCTAAAGGCATGCTGTGTGTCTGAGAGCAGGTTATTTGAGCAGCAGTGGTGCTGTGCTAGGGCCTAAGGCCATGCTGTGTATCTGAGAGCAGGCTATTTGAGCAATAGTGGTGCTGTGCTGGGGCCTAAAGACATGCTAGGTATCTGAGAGCAGGTTATTTCAGAAATAGTGGTGCTGTGCTGGTGCCTAAAGCCATGTTGCATATCTGAGCATGTTGTTTGAGCAGTAGTCATGCTGTGCTGGGGTAAAAAGCCATGTTGTGTATCTGATAGCAGGTTATTTGAGCAATAGTCCTTCTGTGCTGCGGTCTAAAGCCATGCTGTGTATCTGATAGCAGGTTATTTGAGCAGTAGTGGTGATGTGGTTGGCCTTAAGCCATGTTGTGTATCTGAGAGCAGGTTATTTGTGCAATAGTCTTTTTGAGCTGGGGCATAAAGACGTGTTGTGTATCTGAGAGCAGGTTATTTGAGCAGTAGTGGTGCTATACTGAGGCCTAAAACCATGTTATGTATCTGACAGCAGGTTATTTGAGCAGTAGTGGTGCTATACTGAGGCCTAAAACCATGTTATGTATCTGACAGCAGGTTATTTGAGCAGTAGTCATGGTGTGCTGGGGCCTAAAACCATGTTATGCATCTGAGAGCAGGTTATTTGAGCAACAGTCCTGCTGTGCTGGGGCCTAAAGCCATGTTGTGCATCTGAGTGCATGTTATTTGAATAGTAGTGGTGCTGTGCTGGGGCCTAAAGCCATGTTGTGTATCTGAGTGCATGTTATTTGAGTAGTAGTGGTGCTGTGCTGCGGCCTAAAGCAATGCTGTGAATCTGAAAGCAGGTTATTTGAGCAGTAATTGTGCTGTGCTGGTGCCAAAAGCCATGCTCTGTATCTGAGAGCAGGTTACTTCAGCAGTAGTCGTGCTGTGTTGGTGTCTAAAGCCATGTTGTGTATCTGACAGCAGGTTATTTGAGCACTTGTTGTGCTGTGCTGAGGCCTAAAGTCATGTTGTGTATCTGAGAGCAAGTTATTTGAGCAGTAGTCATGCTGTGCTAGGGCCTAGAGCCATGCTTTGTATCTGAGAGCAGGTTATTTGAGCAGTAGTTATGCTGTCCTGGGGGCTAAAGCCATGCTGTTTATCTGAGAGCAGGTTATTTGAGCAGTAGTGGTGCTGTGCTGTGGCCTAAAGCCATGCTGTGTATCTGAAAGCAGGTTATTTGAGCAGTAGTCATGCTGTGCTGGGGCCTAAAGACATGTTGTGTATTTGAAAATAGGTTATTTAAGCAATAGTCCCGCTGTGCTGGGGCCTAAATCCATATTGCGAGGTCATTTGAGCAGTATTCATGCTGTGCTGGTGCCTAAGGCCATGTTTTGTACCTGACAGCAGGTTATTTGAGCAGTGGTCATGCTTTGTTGGGGCCTAACGACATGTCGTGTATCTGAGAGCAGGTCATTTGAGCAGTAGTGGTGATGTGCTGGGCCTTAAGCCATGTTGTGTATCTTAGAGCAGGTTATTTAAGCAGTAGTGGTGTTGTGCTGTGGACTAAAGCCATGCTGTGTATCTGAAAACAGGTTATTTGAGCATAAGTCATGCTGTGGTGGTGCCTAAAGCCATTCTGTGTATCTGAGAGCAGGTTATTTGAGCAGTAGTGGTGCTGTGCTGGGGCCTAAAGCCATGTTGTGTATCTCAGAGCAGATTATTTGAGCAGTAGTCATGGTGTGCTAGGGCCTATAGCCATGCTTTGTCTGACAGCAGGTTATGTGAGCAGTAGTCATGCTGTGGTGGGGCCTAATGCCATGTTGTGTATCTGAGAGCAGGTTATTTGAGCAGTAGTGATGCTGTGCTGGGGCTATGGCCATGCTGTGTATCTAAGTGTAGGTTATTTGAGCAGTAGTCATTCTGTGCTGAGGCCTAAAGACATGCTGTGTATCTGATAGCAAGGAATTTGAGCAGTATTGGTGCTGTTCTGGGGCCTAAAGCCATGTTATGTATCTGAGAGCAGGCTATATGAGCAATAGTGGTGCTGTGCTGCAGCCCAAAGCCATTTTGTGTATCATAGTGCAGGTTATTTGAGCAGTAGTCATGCTGTGCTGGGGCCTAAAGCCATGTTGTGTATCTGTGAGCAGGTTATTTGAGCAGTAGTGGTACTGTGCTTGGCCTAAAGCCATGCTGTGTATCTGAGAGTAGGTTATTTGAGTAGTAGTGGTGCTGTGCTGGGGCCTAAAGCCATGCTGTGTATCTGAGGGCAGGTTATTTGAGCAGTAGTGGTGGTGAGCCGGGGCTAAAAGCCATGCTGTCTGTCTGAGAACAGGTTATTTGAGCAGTAGTCATTCCGTGCTGGGGCCTAAAGCCATGCTCTGTATCTGAGAGAAAGGTATTTGAGCAGTATTGATGCTGTGTGGGGCCTAAAGCCATTTTGTGTATGTTATAGCAGGTTATTTGAGCCATAGTCATGCTGTGCTGGGGCCTTAAGCCATGATGTGTATCTGAGAGCAGGTTATTTGAGCAGCAGTGATGCTGTGCTGGGGTCTAAAGCCATGTTGTGTTTCTGAGAGCAGGTTATTTGAGCAGTAGTGGTGCTGTGCCCGTTTCTAAAGCCATGTTGTGTTTCTGAGAGCAGGTTATTTGAGCAGTAGTCATGCTGTGTTGTTGCCTAAAGCCATGCTTTGTATCTGCGAGCAGGTTATTTGAGGAGTAGCCATGCTGTGCTGGGGCCTAAAGCCATGCTGTGTATCTGAGAGCAGGTTATTTGAGCAGTAGTGGTGCTGTGCTCTGGCATAAAGCCATGTTGTGTATCTGGGAGCAGGTTATTTGAGCAGTAGTGGTGCTCTGCTGGGCTTAAAGCCACACTGTATATCTGAGAGCAGGTTATTTGAGCTGTAATGATTGCTGTGCTGGGGCCTAAAGCCATGTTATGTATCTGAGAGCAGGTTATTTGAGGAGTAGTGGTGCTTTGCTGAGCCTAAAGCCATGATATGTATCTGAGAGCAGGTTATTTGAGCAGTAGTCATACTTTGCTGGGGCCTATGGCCATGTTGTGTTTTTCAGAGCATGTTATTTGAGCTGTAGTGGTGCTGTGCTGGTACCTAAACCATGCTGTTTATCTGACAGCATGTTATTTCAACAGTAGTCATGCTTTGCTGGGGCCTAAAGCCATGTTGTGTTTTTCATAGCATGGTAGTTGAGCTGTAGTGGTGCTGTGTAGATCCTAAAGCCATGTTATGTATCTAAAAGCAGGTTATTTGAGCAGTAGCGGTGCTGTGCTGGGGCCTAAAGCCATGTTGTGCATGTGAGAGCAGGTTGTTTGAGCAGTAGTCATGCTGTGCCGGGGCCTAATGCCATGTTGAGTATTTGACAGCAGGTTATTTGAGCAGTAGTGGTACTGTGCTGGGCCTAAAGCCATGCTGTATATCTGAGAGCAGGTTATTTGAGCAGTAGTTGAGCTGTGCCGGTGTCTAAAGCTATGCTGTGTATCAGAGAGCAGGTTATTTGAGCAGTAGTGGTGCTGTGCTGTGGCCTAAAGCCATGTTGTGTTTCTGAGAGCAGGTTATTTGACAAGTAGTTGAGCTGTGCCGGTGTCTAAAGCCATGCTGTGTATCTGACAGCAGGTTATTTCTGCAGTAGTGGTGCTGTGCCAGGCCTAAAGCCATGCTGTGTATCTGATAGCAGGTTATTTGAACAGTAGTCATGGTGTGCTGGGGCCTAAAGCCATGCTGAGTATCAGAGAGATGTTTTTTGAACCAGGGTCATGGTATGCTGGAGCTTAATGGCATGCTGTGTGTCTGAGAGCAGGTTATTTGAGCAGTAGTGGTGCTCTACTGGGGCCTAAAGTCATGCTGTGTATCTGAGAGCAGGCTATTTGAGCAATAGTGGTGCTGTGCTGGGGCCTAAAGCCATGTTATGTATCTGAGAGCAGGTTATTTGAGAAATACTGGTGCTGTGCTGATACCTAAAGCCATGTTGTGTATCTGAGAGCATGTTGTTTGAGCAGTTGTCATGCTGTGCTGGGGTATAAAGCTATGTTGTGTATCTGAGAGCAGGTTAGTTGAGCAATAGTCCTTCTGTGCTGCGGTCTAAAGCCATGTTGTGTATCTGAGAGCAGGTTATTTGAGCAGTAGTGGTGCTGTGGTTGGCCTTAAGCCATGTTATGTATCTGAGAGCAGGTTATTTGAGCAATAGTCTTTCTGTGCTGGGGCCTAAAGCCATGTTGTGTATCTGAGAGCAGGTTATTTGAGCAGTAGTCATGCTGTGTTGGGGCCTAAAGCCATGTTATTTATGTAAGAGCAAGTTATTTGAGCAGTAGTGGTGCTGTGCTGGGGCCTAACACCATGCTGTGTATCTGAGAGAAGGTTATCTGAGCATTATTGGTGCTGTGGTGTGGCGTAAAGCCATGCTGTGTATCTGAGGGCAGGTTATTTGAGCAGTAGTGGTGGTGAGCTGGGGCTTAAAGCAATGCTGTGTATCTGAGTGCAGATTATTTAAGCAGTAGTCATTTTGTGCTGGGGCTATGGCCATGCTGTGTATCTGAGTGTAGGTTATTTGAGCAGTAGTCATTCTGTGCTGGGGCCTAAAGACATGCTGTGTATCTGATAGCAAGGAATTTCAGCAGTATTGGTGCTGTGCTGGGGCCTAAAGCCATGTTATGTATCTGAGAGCAGCCTATATGAGCAATAGTGGTGCTGTGCTGGGGCCTAAAGCCATTTTGTGTATCTTAGTGCAGGTTATTTGAGCAGTAGTCATGCTGTTCTGGGGCCTAAAGCCCTGATGTGTATCTGATAGCAGGTTATTTGAGCAGTAGTGGTACTGTGCTTGGCCTAAAGCCATGCTTTGTATCTGAGAGCAGGTTATTTGAGTAGTAGTGGTGCTGTGCTGGGGCCTAAAGCCACGCTGTGTATCTGAGAGTAGGTTATTTGTGTAGTAGTGGTGCTGTGCTGGGGCCTAAAGCCACGCTGTGTATCTGAGGGCAGGTTATTTGAGCAGTAGTGGTGGTGAGCCGTGGCTTAAAGCCATGCTGTCTGTCTGAGAACAGGTTATTTGAGCAGTAGTCATTCTGTGCTGGGGCCTAAAGCCATGCTCTGTGTCTGGATGAAAGGTATTTGAGCAGTATTGGTGCTGTGCTGGGGCCTAAAGCCATTTTGTGTATGTTATAGCAGGTTATTTGAGCTGTAGTTCTCCTGTGCTGGGGCCTTAAGCCATGATGCTTATCTGAGAGCAGGTTATTTGAGCAGCAGTGATGCTGTGTGTGGGCCTAAAACCATGTTTTGTAGCTGAAAACAGGTTATTTGAGCAGTAGTGGTGCTGTGCTGGGGCCTAAAGTCATGTTGTGTTTTTGAGAGCAGGTTATTTGAGGAGTAGCCATGCTGTGCTGGGGCCTAAAGCCATGCTGTGTATCTGAGAGCAGGTTATTTGAGCAGTAGTGGTGCTGTGCTCTGGCATAAAGCCATGTTGTGTATCTGGGAGCAGGTTATTTGAGCAGTAGTGGTGCTCTGCTGGGCTTAAAGCCATGCTGTATATCTGAGAGCAGGTTATTTGAGCAGTAATTGTAGCTGTGCTGGGGCCTATAGCCATGTTATGTATCTGAGAGCAGGTTATTTGAGGAGTAGTGGTGCTATGCTGAGCCTAAAGCCATGCTATGTATCTGAGAGCAGGTTATTTGAACAGTAGTCATACTGTGCTGGGGCTTATGGCCATGTTGTGCTTTTCAGAGCATGGTATTTGAGCTGTAGTGGTGCTGTGCTGGTGCCTAAAGCCATGCTGCTTATCTGAGAGCAGGTTATTTGAACAGTAGTCATGCTTTGCTGGGGCCTAAAGCCATGTTTTTTTTATTTGAGAACAGGTTATTAGAGCAGTAGAGGTGCTGTGCTGGGACCTGAAGCCATGTTGTGCATCTGAGAGCAGGTTGTTTGAGCCGTAGTCATGCTGTGCTGGGGCCTAATGCCATGTTGTGTATTTGACAGCAGGTTATTTGAGAAGTAGTGGTACTGTGCTGGGCCTCAAGCCATGCTATGAATCTGACAACAGGTTATTTGAGCAGTAGTGGTGCTGTGCTGTGGCCTAAAGCCATGTTGTGTTTCGGAGAGCAGGTTCTTTGAGCAGTTGTTGAGCTGTGCCGGTGTCTAAAGCCATGCTGTGTATCTGAGAGCAGGTTATTTGAACAGTAGTCATGGTGTGCTGGGGCCTAAAGCCATGCTGTGTATCTCAGAACAGATTATTTGAAAAGTAGTGGTGCTGTGCTGGGGTCTAAAGCCATGCTGTATATCTGAGAGTAGGTTATTTGAGCAGTAGTTGTGCTCTACTAGGGCCTAAAGTCATGCTGTGTTTCTGAAAGCAGGCTATTTGAACAATAGTGGTGCTGTGCTGGGGCCTAATGCCATGCTGTGTATCTGAGAGCAGGCTATTTGAGCAGTAGTGGTGCTGTTCTGGGGCCAAAATCATTCCCTTTATCTGAGAGCAGGTTATTTGAGCAGTCGTGGTGCTGTTCTGTGGCCTTAAGCCATGCTGTGTATCTGAGAGCAGGTCATTGTAGCAGTAGTGATGCTGTGCTGGGGCCTAATGCCATGCTGTGCATCTGAGAGCAGGTTATTTGAGAAATAGTGGTGCTGTGCTGGGGCCTAAAGCCATGTTATGTATCTGACAGCATGTTGTTTGAGCAGTAGTCATGCTGTGCTGAGGTCTAAAGCCATGTTGTGTATCTGAGAGCATGTTGTTTGAGCAGTAGTCATGCTGTGCTGGGGTATAAAGCTATGTTGTGTATCTGATAGCAGGTTATTTGAGCAGTAGTGGTGCTGTGGTTGGCCTTAAGCCATGTTATGTATCTGAGAGCAGGTTATTTGAGCAATAGTCTTTCTGTGCTGGGGCCTAAAGCCATGCTGTGTATCTGAGAGCAGGTTATTTGAGAAATAGTGGTGCTGTGCTGGGGCCTAAAGCCATGTTATGTATCTGACAGCATGTTGTTTGAGCAGTAGTCATGCTGTGCTGAGGTCTAAAGCCATGTTGTGTATCTGAGAGAATGTTGTTTGAGCAGTAGTCATGCTGTGCTGGGGTATAAAGCTATGTTGTGTATCTGATAGCAGGTTATTTGAGCAGTAGTGGTGCTGTGGTTGGCCTTAAGCCATGTTATGTATCTGAGAGCAGGTTATTTGAGGAATAGTCTTTCTGTGCTGGGGCCTAAAGCCATGCTGTGTATCTGAGAGCAGGTTATTTCAGAAATAGTGGTGCTGTGCTGGGGCCTAAAGCCATGTTATGTATCTGACAGCATGTTGTTTAAGCAGTAGTCATGTTGTGCTGAGGTCTAAAGCCATGTTGTGTATCTGAGAGCATGTTGTTTGAGCAGTAGTCATGCTGTGCTGGGGTATAATCTATGTTGTGTATCTGATAGCAGGTTATTTGAGCAGTAGTGGTGCTGTGATTGGCCTTAAGCCATGCTATGTGTCTGAGAGCAGGTTATTTGAGCAATAGTCTTTCTGTGCTTGGGCCTAAAGCCATGCTGTGTATCTGAGAGCAGGTTATTTGAACAGTAGTGGTGCTGTACGGAGGCATAAAGCCATGTTATGTATCTGACAGCAGGTTATTTGAGCAGTAGTCATGCTGTGCTGGGGCCTAACACCATGCTGTGTATCTGAGAGCAGGTTATCTGAGCATTATTGGTGCTGTGCTGTGGCATAAAGCCATGTTGTGTATCTGGGAGCAGTTTCTTTCAGCAGTAGTGGTGCTGTGCTGGGCCTAAAGCCATGTTGTGTATCTGAGAGCAGGTTATTTGAGCAGTAGTGGTGCTGTGCTGGGGACTAACACCATGCTGTGTATCTGAGAGCAGGTTATCTGAGCATTATTATTGCTGTGCTGTGGCATAAAGCCATGTTGTGTAGCTGGGAGCAGTTTCTTTCAGCAGTAGTGGTGCTGTGCTGGGCCTAAAGCCATGTTGTGTATCTGAGCAGGTTATCCGAGCATTATTGGTGCTGTGCTGTGGCATAAAGCCATGTTGTGTATCTGGGAGCAGTTTCTTTCAGCAGTAGTGGTGCTGTGCTGGGCCTAAAGCCATGCTGTGTATCTGAGAGCAGTTTCTTTCAGCAGTAGTGGTGCTGTGCTGGGCCTAAAGCCATGCTGTGTATCTGTGAGCAGTTTCTTTCAGCAGTAGTGGTGCTGTGCTGGGCCTAAAGCCATGCTGTGTATCTGAGAGCAGTTTCTTTCAGCAGTAGTGGTGCTGTGCTGGGGCCTAAGGCCACGCTGTGTATATGAGAGCAGGCTATTTGAGCAGTAGTGGTGGTGAGCTGGGGCTTGAAACCATGCTATGTATCTGAGTGCAGGTTATTTGAGCAGTAGTCATTCTGTGCTGGGGCCTAAAGCCATGCCATGTATCTGAGAGCAGGGTATTTGAGCAGTATTGGTGCTGTGCTGGAGCCTAAAGCCATGTTATGTATCTGAGAGCAGGCTATTTGAGCAATAGTGGTGCTGTGCTGGGACCCAAAGCCATTTTGTGTTTCTGAGAGCAGGTTATTTGAGCAATAGTCATGCTGTGCTGGTGCTTAAAGCCATGCGTTGTATCTGAGAGCAGGTTATTTGAGGAGTAGTTGTGCTTTGCTGGTGACTAAAGCCATGTTGTATTTCTGACAGCAGGTTATTTGAGCAGTAGTGCTGATGTGCTAGTGGCTAAAGCCATGCTGTGTATCTGAGAGCAGGTTATTTGAACAATAGTTGTGCTTTGTTGGGGCCTAAAGCCATGTTTTTTATCTGAGAGCAGGTTATTTGAGCAGTAGTGGTGCTGTGCTGGGGCCTATAGCCATGCTGTATATCTGACAGAAGGTTATTTGAGCAGTAGTCATACTATGCTGGGGCCTAAAGCCATGCTGTGTTTTTGACAGCAGGTTATTTGAGCAGTAGTTGTGCTGTGTCGTTATCTAAAGCCATGCTGTGTATCTGAGGGCAGGTTATTTCTGCAGAAGTGGTGCTGTGCTGGGCCTAAAGCCATGCTGTGTAACTGAGAGCAGGTTATTTGAACAGCTGGCATGGCATGCTGGGGCCTAAAGCCATGCTGTGTATCTGAGACCAGATTATTTGAACAGTGTAGGTGCTGTGCTGGGGCCTAAAGCCACACTGTGTATCAGAGAGAAGGTTATCTGAGCAGTAGTGGTGCTGTGCTGGGGCCTAAAACCATGATGTGTATCTGAGAGCAGGTTATTTGAACAGGGGTTATAGTATGCTGGGGCCTAATCGTATGCCGTGTGTCTGAGAACAGGTTATTTGAGCAGTAGTGGTGCTCTGCTGGGCCTAAAGCCATGCAGTGTATCTGAGAGCAGGTTATTTGAGAAATAGTGGTGCTGTGCTGGGGCCTAAGGCCATGTTATATATCTGAGAGCATGTTGTTTGAGCAGTAGTCATGCTGTGCTGAGGTCTAAAGCCATGTTGTGTATCTGAGAGCAGGTTATTTGAGCAGTAGTGGTGCTGTGCTGGGCATTAAGCTATGTTGTGTATCTGAGTGCAGGTTATTTGAGCAATAGTCCATCTGTGCTGAGGTCTAAAGCCATGTTGTGTATCTGAGATAAGGTTATTTGAGCAGTAGTGTTGCTGTGCTGGGGCCTAAGGTCATGTTGTGTATCTGAGAGCATGTTATTTGAGCAGTAGTCATGCTGTGTTGGGGCCTAAAGACATGTTATGTATCTGAGAGCATGTTGTTTGAGCAGTAGTCATGCTGTGTTGGGGCCTAAAGCCATGTTGTGTATCTGAGAGCAGGTTATTTGAGCAGTAGTGGTGCTGTGCTTGGCCTAAAGCCATGCTATATATATGAGAGCAGGTTATTTAAACAGTAGTCGTACTTTGCTGGGGCCTAAAGCCATGTTATGTATCTGAGAGCAGGTTATTTGAGCAGTGTTGGTGCTGTGCTGGGGCCTAAAGCCATGTTTTGCATCTGAGTGCAGGTTATTTGAGCAGTAGTCGAGCTGTGCTAGGGCCTAAAACCATGTTGTGTATCTGACAGCAGGTGATTTGAGCAGTAGTCATGCTATGCTGGAGCCTAAAGCCATGCTGTCTTTCTGAGAGCATGTTATTTGAGCATTAGTGGTGTTGTGCTGAGGCCTAAAGCCATGTTGTGTTTCTGAGAGCAGGTTATTTGAGCAATCATTGTGCTGTGCCAGCGTCTAAAGCCATGCTGTTTATCTGAGAGCAGGTTATTTGAACAGTAGTCATGGTGTGCTGGGGCGTAAAGCCATGCTGTGTTTCTGAGAGTAGATTATTTGAACAGTAGTGGTGCTGTGCTGGGGCCTAACGCCATGCTGTGTATATGATAGAAGGTTATTTGAACAGCAGTGGTGATGTGCTGGGGTCTAATACCATGCTGTGTGTCTGATAGCAGGTTATTTGAACAGTGTTCATGGTATGCTGAGGCCTAAAGGCATGCTGTGTGTCTGACAGCAGGTTATTTGAGCAGTAGTGGTGCTCTGCTGGGGCCTAAAGCCATGCTGTGTATCTGAGAGCAGGCTATTTGAGCAGTATTGCTGCTTTGCTGAGGCCTAAAGCATGCTATGTATTTGAGAGCAGGTTATTTGAGCAATAGTGGTGCTGTGGATTAACGCCATGCTGTGCATCTGAGAGCAGGTTATTTGAGAAATAGTGGTGCTATGATGGAGCCTAAAGCCATATTATGTATCTGAGAGCATGTTGTTTGAGCAGTAGTCATGCTGTGCTGAGGTCTAAAGTCATGTTGTGTATCTGAGAGCAGGTTATTTGAGCAGTAGTGGTGCTGTGCTGGGCCTTAAGCCATGCTGTGTATCAGACAGAAGGTTTTTTGAGCAGTAGTGGTGCTGTGCTGGGGCCTAAAACCAAGATGTATATCTGAGAGTAGGTTATTTGAACAGTGGTCATGCTATGCTGTGGCCTAAAGGCATGCTGTGTGTCTGAGAGCAGGTTATTTGAGCAGTAGTGACACAGTGCTGGGTCCATAGCCATGCTGTGTATCTGAGAGCAGGTTATTTGAGAAGTAGTGGTGCTGTGCTGGGGCCTAAAGCCATGTTATGTATCTGACAGCATTTTGTTTGAGCAGTAGTCATGCTGTGCTGAGGTCTAAAACCATGGTTTGTAAGTGAGAGCAGGTTATTTGAGCAGTAGTGGTGCTGTGCTGGGCCTTAAGCCATGTTGTGTATCTGAGAGCAAGTTATTTGAGCAATAGTCCTTCTATGCTGGGGCCTAAAGCCATGTTGCGTATCTGAGAGAAGGTTATTTAAGCAGTAGTCATGCTGTGCTGGGGCCTAAGGCCGTGTTGTGTATCAGAGAACAGGTTATTTGAGCAGTAGTGGTGCTGTGCATGGCCTAAAGTCATGCTGTGTATCTGAGAACAAATTGTTTAAACAGTAGCCGTGCTTTGCTGGGGCCTAAAGCCATGCTTTTTTATCTGACAGCAGGTTATTTGAGCAGTAGTGGTGCTGTGCAGATTCTAAAGTCATGTTATATGTCTGAGTGCAGGTTATTTGAGCAGTGATGGTGCTGTGCTTGGGGCCTAAAGCCATGTTGTGCATCTGAGAGCAGTTTTTTTGTGCAGTAGTCGCACTGTGCTGGGGCCTTAAGCCACGTTGTGTATCTGACAGCAGGTTATTTGAGCAGTAGTGGTGCTATGCTGGTGCCTAAAGCCATGTTGTCTATCTGACAGCAGGTTATTTGAGCAGTAGTGGTGCTGTGCTGGTGCCTAAAGCCATGCTGTGTATCTGAGAGCAGGTTATTTGAGCAGTAGTGGTGCTGTGCTGGGGCCTAAAGCCATGTTGTGTTTCTGTTAGCAGGTTATTTGAGCAGTAGTTGTGCTGTGCCATTGTCTAAAGTCATGCTGTGTATCCGAGAGTGGGTTATTTCTGCATAAGTTGTGCTGTGCTGGGCCTAAAGCTATGCTGTGTATCTGAGAGCAGACTTTTTGAACAGTAGTCATGGTGTGCTGGGGCCTATAGCCATCTTGTGTATCTGAGAGCAGGTTATTTGAGCAGTAGTGGTGCTGTGCTAGAGCCTAAAGTCATGTTGTGTATCTGTGAGAAGGATATTTGAGCAGTAGTCATGCTGTGCTGGGGCCTGAGGCCATGTTGTGTATATAGGAGCAGGTTATTTGAGCAGTAGTTGTGCTTTGCTGGGGCCTAAAGCCATGTTTTTTACCTGGGAGCAGGTTATTTGAGCAGTAGTAGTGCTGTGCAGATCCTAAAGTCATGTTATGTGTCTGAGAGCAGGTTATTTGAGCAGTAGTGGTGCTGCGCCAGGCCTAAAGCCATGCTGTGTATCTGAGAGTAGTTTTTGTGCAGTGCCATGTTGTGTATCTGACAACAGGTTATTTGAGCAGTAGTGGTGCTGTGTTTGGCCTAAAGCCATGCTGTATATCTAACAGCAGGTTATTTGAGCAGTAGTCGTGCTGTGCTGGGGCCTAAAGCCATGTTGTGTTTCTGTGAGCAGGTTATTTGAGCAGTAGTTGTGCTGTGCCATTGTCTAAAGTCATGCTGTGTATCCGAGAGTGGGTTATTTCTGCATAAGTTGTGCTGTGCTGGGCCTAAAGCTATGCTGTGTATCTGAGAGCAGACTTTTTGAACAGTAGTCATGGTGTGCTGGGGCCTATAGCCATCTTGTGTATCTGAGAGCAGGTTATTTGAGCAGTAGTGGTGCTGTGCTAGAGCCTAAAGTCATGTTGTGTATCTGTGAGAAGGATATTTGAGCAGTAGTCATGCTGTGCTGGGGCCTGAGGCCATGTTGTGTATATAGGAGCAGGTTATTTGAGCAGTAGTTGTGCTTTGCTGGGGCCTAAAGCCATGTTTTTTACCTGGGAGCAGGTTATTTGAGCAGTAGTGGTGCTGTGCAGATCCTAAAGTCATGTTATGTATCTGAGAGCAGGTTATTTGAGCAGTGGTGGTGCTGTGTTAGGGCCTAAAGCCATGTTGTGCATCTGAGAGTAGTTTTTTTGTGCAGTAGTCGCACTGTGCTGGGGCCATAAGCCATGTTGTGTATCTGACAACAGGTTATTTGAGCAGTAGTGGTGCTGTGTTGGGCCTAAAGCCATGCTGTATATCTAACAGCAGGTTATTTGAGCAGTAGTCGTGCTGTGCTGGGGCCTAAAGCCATGTTGTGTTTCTGTGAGCAGGTTATTTGAGCAGTAGTTGTGCTGTGTCGTTGTCTAAAGTCATGCTGTGTATTCGAGAGTGGCTTATTTCTGCAGAAGTTGTGCTTTGCTGGGCCTAAAGCTATGCTGTGTATCTGAGAGCAGGCTTTTTGAACAGTAGTCATGGTGTGCTGGGGCCTAAAGCCATCTTGTGTATCTGAGAGCAGATTATTTGAACATTAGTGGTGCTGTGCGGGGGCCTAAAGCCATGCCGTGTATTTGAGAGAAGGGTCTTTGAGCAGTAGTGGTGCTGTGCTGGGGCCTAAAGCCATGCTGTTTATCTGAGAGCAGGTTATTTGAGAAATAGTGCTGCTGTGCTGGTGTCTAAAGCCATATTATGTATCTGAGAGCATGTTGTTTGAGCAGTAGTGGTGCTCTGGTGGGCCTTAAGCCATGTTTTGTATCTGAGAGCAGGTATTTGAACAATAGTCCTTCTGTGCTGGGGCCTAAAGCCATGTTGTGTATCTGAGAGCAGGTTATTTGAGCAGTAGTGGTGCTGTGCTTGGCCTTGAGCCATGTTGTGTATCTGAGAGTAGGTTATTTGAGCAACAGTCATGCTGTGCTCAGGCCTAAAGCCATGCTGTGTATCTGAGAGCAGGTTATTTGAGCAGTAGTGGTGCTGTGCTGAGGCCTAAAGCCATGTTGTGTATCTGAGAGTAGGTTATTTGAGCAGTAGTGGTGCTGTTCTGGGGCCTAAAGCCATGTTGTGGATCTAAGAACAGGTTATTTGAGCAGTAGTGGTGCTGTGCTGGTGCCTAAAGCCATGTTGTGTATCTGAGAGCAGGTTATGTATACAGTATTCATGCTGTGCTGGGGCCTAAAGCCATGTTGTGTATCTGATAGCATGTTATTTGAGCAGTAGTGGTGCTTTTCTGGCACCTAAGGCCATGCTGTGTATTTGAGAGCAGTTTATTTGCAGTCTACTTTTTGCTCTTGAATGATGAAAAACCCAAATCCGAGTAGTGCGACACATAAAGAGCGAACCACGAATATGTCAAACGAACGAAACCGCGAAAGTGGAAATATCAAATTCTCATAGTTGGCCCATCTGCGGTAAAGCTCCGTAAGGTAAGTGTGCGATACTTACGGACCTTAGGGTTAGGGAGGGGTTAAGGTATGTGCATAAGTAGGTAGTGTATGTAAGGTTATGTGTAGGTAATGTATGTACGGTTTAGTGTAGGGTTTTGTTAAGTGTATGTGTGTGGAATAGTTTGTTTGCTTGTTTGGGTATAACTCTGTAGGGGAAGTGTGCGGTAGTGATTGACCTTAGGGTAAGGGAGGGGTTAAGGATAGTGCATAGATAGTTGTGTATCTGGGGTTTAGTGTAGGGTTAGCAGTAGGGTTTTGGTGCTTTAATTTAGGGTTAGAAGTAGGGTTTTGGTTAGTGTATGTATGTGTTTTTTTTATTGTGTTTGGGTAGTTTGTGTGTTGTGGGTGGTGGGCTGGCCGACTATGACGTTTCGAGGTTTTAAATTTTGCGCTTTAGTATGTTCGACGTATTCGCAGTTCGCTCTTTATGTGTCATGCTATTTGGATTTGGGTTTTTCATGTTTCGAGCACATAAAGTAGACCTGGTTATTTGAGCAGTAGTTATTCTGTGCTGGGCCTAAAGCCATGCTGTCTATCTGAGAGCAGGTTATTTGAGCAGTAGTGGTGCTGGTGCCTAAAGCCATGCTGTGTATCTGAGAGCAGGTTATTTGAGCAGTAGTGGTGCTGGTGCCTAAAGCCATGCTGTGTATCTTAGAGCAGGTTATTTGAGCAATAGTCCTGCTGTGCTGGGGCCTAATGCCATGCTGTGTATCTGAGAGCAGGTTATTTGAGCAGTAGTGGTGCTGTGCTGAGGCCTAAAGCCATGATGTGTATCTGAGAGCAGGTTATTTGAGCAGTAGTGGTGCTGTGCTTGGCCTAAAGCCATGTTCTGTATCTGAGAGCAGGTTATTTGAGCAGTAGTGGTGCTGTGTTTGTTCCTAAAGCCATATTGTGTTTCTGAGAGCAGGTTATTTGATGTTAAGTATTGCATCAGCTGCATATGGATGCATTTCTGTAATATTTTGAAGATGGAGAGAATTGCTATCTGTCTGTTGTTATTAAACACCGTAGATATGCCGCCTTTGTGCAGTGGTAGGATGTAGAATTTTTTTCCACAATGATGGGGCGTAACTTTTTGCTATGGACCTATTAATTAGTATGAACAAGGGGGAAGGCTATGATTTCTGCAGCCATTTTTAAATAGTTTGATGGTAGTTGGTCTACAGCTACAGATGTAGTTTTTAGTTTGAGTCATCTTCCTTAGAGCAAGTTAGGTACTGGACTAAAACTGACGAGATGTTGGTGGTTTTGATTGGAGAAGGATAAAGAAAGGGGGCAGCTGTATTAGTGTATAAGAGAGGTAATATTGATTGTGTAAAATAGGAGTTAAACTGTGTGGGGATAGAGTCTGTTGTGTGGTCTGTTTTTGGAGAGGGAGTGCTGGCCTTGCCAGGGTGGAGTAGCTTATTTAATGATGACCGAAAAAGTTTTGGGTTGTTTATATGTTTGTCTTGTAGGTTAGGTTTCTATAGTATGTTCGCTTATCCTGTTTCACATGGAATTTTGCAAGGTTTTCTAAGATGTCTAAATTGCTGGAAGGCATTCTGAGTTCTATTTTAATGTCAATTTTCCAGGTTATATCCCTTTTTATCATGATTTTTTTTGTTTCTTTTGTCATTCATGGTGTGGGGTTGGACTTTACTCTTTTATTACGTACTGGTGCTAGACTATTTAAGGTCTGTTATTCTATGTTATTGAAGTGTTCTACAGCAGTATCCAGTGGCATTGTTCTAAGTACATTTCAGTTATTTTTTTAGTGTTTCTTTCAAAATATCTGCTAAATTTGTTTGTATTTTATATTTGATTATAGCTAATATGATTATCTAGGTTATGATGCGTTCTAATAGCATATGTTGGTATGTAGACACTTATGCTATCTAAGAGGTGGCCTACTTTTGCCAGTTTGTCTTGTTTGTTTATAAGAATCCAGTCTAATGTTGCATGCCTCCCTGAAGTTTTATTAATTCTAGTAAGCGTGGTTACTAATTGTCTGAAGTGTTTCAAGTTTATACATTCATTGGGGTAGTGGAACTTATGAGTTGCCAGTCTATATTTAAGTCTCCACGGTTAATTTGTTGGGATATCCAATACAGGATGCTGTCAGCAGTATCAATGTTATTCCCTGGTGGTGTATAAATTGGTGTTAAACATGGAGATTTTCTATTGTTGATTTTAGGAGTGTTAAATGTGGGTATTTCCTGTGGAAGTTAGGTGATGGTTAGGGAATATTTATAGGTGATTGCTACGCCACCGGCACGCTTGTTTTGTCTGTCATGCCTGAGTATATTGTATCCTGGGGGGGGTCTCCTTATCCTTTATTGTATCCTGGGGGTCTCATTATCATTTATTGTATCTGGGGGGATCTCATTATCCTTTATTGCATCCTGGGGGTCTCATTATCCTTTATTGTATCGTGGAGGGGGTCTCATTATCCTTTATTGTATCTGGGAGGGGTCTCATTATCCTTTATTGTATCCTGGGGGGGGTCTCATTATCCTTTATTGTATCTGGGGGGATTCATTATCCTTTATTGTATCCTGGGGGGTTGAGCTCATTATCCTTTATTGTATCTGGGGGAATCTCATTATCCTTTATTGTATCCTGGGGGGGTCTCATTATCCTTTATTGTATCCTGGGAGAGGTCTCATTATCCTTTATTGTATCTGGGGGGTCTCATTATCATTTATTGTATCTGGGGGGGATCTCATTATCCTTTATTGTATCCTGGGGGTGGTCTCATTATCCTTTATTGTATCCTGGGGGGTCTCATTATCCTTTATTGTATCCTGTGGGGGTCTCATTATCCTTTATTGTATTCTGGGGGTCTCATTATCCTTTATTGTATCCTGGGGGGGTCTCATTATCCTTTATTGTATCCTGGGGGGGTCTCATTATCCTTTATTGTATCCTGGGGGGGTCTCATTATCCTTTATTGTATCCTGGGGGATCTCATTATCCTTTATTGTATCCTGGGGGGGTCTCATTATCCTTTATTGTATCCTGGGTGGTCTCATTATCCTTTATTGTATCCTAGGGGGTCTCATTATCCTTTATTGTATCCTGGGAGGGATCTCATTATCTTTTATTGTATCCTGGGGGGATCTCATTATCCTTTATTGTATCCTGGGGGGTCTCATTATCCTTTATTGTATCCTGGGGTGGTCTCATTATCCTTTATTGTATCTTGGGGGTCTCATTATCCTTTATTGTATCCTAGGGGGTCTCATTATCCTTTATTGTATCCTGGGGGGATCTCATTATCCTTTATTGTATCTTGGGCGTCTCATTATCCTTTATTGTATCCTGGGGGTCTCATTATCCTTTATTGTATCTGGGGGACATCTCATTATCCTTTATTGTATCCTGGGGGTGATCTCATTATCCTCTATTGTATCCTGAGGGGGTCTCATTATCCTTTATGGTATCCTGGGGGTCACATTATCCTTTATTGTATCCAGGCGGGATCTCATTATCCTTTATTGTATCCTGGGGGCTCTCATCATCCTTTATTGTATCTGGGGGGTCTCATTATCCTTTATTGTATCCTGGGGGTCTCATTATCCTTTATTGTATCCTGGGGCGATCTCATTATCCGTTATTGTATCCTGGGGGGGTCTCATTATCCTTTATTGTATCCTGGGGGGGTCTAATTATCCTTTATTGTATCCTTTGGGGATCTCATTATCCTTTATTGTATCATGGGGTTGATCTCATTATCCTTTATTGTATCCTGGGGGGTCTAATTATCCTTTATTGTATCCTGGGGCGATCTCATTATCCGTTATTGTATCCTGGGGGTCTCATTATCCTTTATTGTATCCTGGGGGTCTCATTATCCTTTATTGTATCCTGGGGTGGTCTCATTATCCTTTATTGTATCCTGCGGGGGTCTCATTTTCCTTTATTGTATCCTGGGGGGTCTTGTTATCCTTTATTGTATCCTGGGGGGTCTCATTATGCTTTATTGTATCCTGGGGGGGTCTCATTATCCTTTATTGTATTCTGGTGGGTCTCATTATCCTTTATTGTATCCTGGGGAGGTCTCATTATCCTTTATTGTATCCTGGGAGGGGTCTCATTATCCTTTATTGTATCTGGGGGTGATCTCATTATCCTTTATTGTATCCTGGGGGGGTCTCATTATCCTTTATTGTATCCTAGGGTTGTCTCATTATCCTTTATTGTATCCTGGGGGGGTCTCATTATCCTTTATTGTATCCTGGGGGTCTCATTATCCTTTATTGTATCCTGGGGGGTCTCATTATCCTTTATTGTATCCTGGGGGGTCTCATTATCCTTTATTGTATCTGGGGGGGTCTCATTATCCTTTATTGTATCCTGGGGGTCTCATTATCCTTTATTGTATCCTGAGGGGTTTCTCATTATCCTTTATTGTATCCTGGGGGGTCTCATTATCCTTTATTGTATCCTGGCGGGATCTCATTATCCTTTATTGTATCCTGGGGGGATCTCATTATCCTTTATTGTATCCTGGGGGGGGTCTCATTATCCTTTATTGTATCCTGGGGGCTCATTATCCTTTATTGTATCCTGGGGGTCTCATTATCCTTTATTGTATCCTGGGGGTCTCATTATCCTTTATTGTATCCTGGGGAGGTCTCATTATCCTTTATTGTATCCTGGGAGGGGTCTCATTATCCTTTATTGTATCCTGGGGGTCTCATTATCCTTTATTGTATCCTGGGGGTCTGGGGGTCTCATTATCCTTTATTGTATCCTGGGGGTCTCATTATCCTTTATTGTATCCTGGGGGTCTCATTATCCTTTATTGTATCCTGGGGGTCTCATTATCCTTTATTGTATCCTGGGGGTCTCATTATCCTTTATTGTATCCTGGGGGTCTCATTATCCTTTATTGTATCCTGGGGGTCTCATTATCCTTTATTGTATCCTGGGGGTCTCATTATCCTTTATTGTATCCTGGGGGTCTCATTATCCTTTATTGTATCCTGGGGGTCTCATTATCCTTTATTGTATCCTGGGGGTCTCATTATCCTTTATTGTATCCTGGGGGTCTCATTATCCTTTATTGTATCCTGGGGGTCTCATTATCCTTTATTGTATCCTGGGGGTCTCATTATCCTTTATTGTATCCTGGGGGTCTCATTATCCTTTATTGTATCCTGGGGGTCTCATTATCCTTTATTGTATCCTGGGGGTCTCATTATCCTTTATTGTATCCTGGGGGTCTCATTATCCTTTATTGTATCCTGGGGGTCTCATTATCCTTTATTGTATCCTGGGGGTCTCATTATCCTTTATTGTATCCTGGGGGTCTCATTATCCTTTATTGTATCCTGGGGGTCTCATTATCCTTTATTGTATCCTGGGGGTCTCATTATCCTTTATTGTATCCTGGGGGTCTCATTATCCTTTATTGTATCCTGGGGGTCTCATTATCCTTTATTGTATCCTGGGGGTCTCATTATCCTTTATTGTATCCTGGGGGTCTCATTATCCTTTATTGTATCCTGGGGGTCTCATTATCCTTTATTGTATCCTGGGGGTCTCATTATCCTTTATTGTATCCTGGGGGTCTCATTATCCTTTATTGTATCCTGGGGGTCTCATTATCCTTTATTGTATCCTGGGGGTCTCATTATCCTTTATTGTATCCTGGGGGATCTCATTATCCTTTATTGTATCCTGGGGGTCTCATTATCCTTTATTGTATCCTGGGGGTCTCATTATCCTTTATTGTATCCTGGGGGTCTCATTATCCTTTATTGTATCCTGGGGATCTCATTATCCTTTATTGTATCCTGGGGGTCTCATTATCCTTTATTGTATCCTGGGGGTCTCATTATCCTTTATTGTATCCTGGGGGTCTCATTATCCTTTATTGTATCCTGGGGGTCTCATTATCCTTTATTGTATCCTGGGGGTCTCATTATTCTTTATTGTATCCTGGAGGGGTCTCATTATCCTTTATTGTAACCTTGCGGGGTCTCATTATCCTTTATTGTATCCTGGGGGGTCTCATTATCCTTTATTGTATCTCGGGGGGTCTCATTATCCTTTATTGGATCCCGGGGGTCTCATTATCCTTTATTGTATCCTTGGGGGGTCACATTATCCTTTATTGTATCCAGGGGGGATCTCATTATCCTTTATTGTATCCTGTGGGGGTCTCATTATCCTTTATTGTATCCTGGGGGGTCTCATTATCCTTTATTGTATCCTGGGGGTCTCATTATCCTTTATTGTATCCTGGGGGTCTCATTATCCTTTATTGTATCCTGGGGGTCTCATTATCCTTTATTGTATCCTGGGGGTCTCATTATCCTTTATTGTATCCTGGGGGTCTCATTATCCTTTATTGTATCCTGGGGGTCTCATTATCCTTTATTGTATCCTGGGGGTCTCATTATCCTTTATTGTATCCTGGGGGTCTCATTATCCTTTATTGTATCCTGGGGGTCTCATTATCCTTTATTGTATCCTGGGGGTGATCTCATTATCCTTTATTGTTTCTGGGGGGGTCTAATTATCCTTTATTTTATCCTGGGGGGTCTCATTATCCTTTATTGTATCCTGGGGGGTGATCTCATTATCCTTTATTGTATCCTGGGGGGTCTCATTATCCTTTATTGTATCCTGGGGGGTCTCATTATCCTTTATTATATCCTGGTTGGGTCTCATTTTCCTTTATTGTATCCTGGGGGTCTCATTATCCTTTATTGTATCCTGGGGGTCTCATTATCCTTTATTGTGTCCTGGGGTGTCTCATTATCCTTTATTGTATCCTGGGGGGTCTCATTATCCTTTATTGTATCCTGGGGGTCTCATTATTCTTTATTGTATGCTGGGGGGTCTCATTATCCTTTATTGTATCCTGGGGGTCTCATTATCCTTTATTGTATCCTGGGGGTCTCATTATCCTTTATTGTATCCTGGGGGTCTCATTATCCTTTATTGTATCCTGGGGGATCTCATTATCCTTTATTGTATCCTGGGGGTCTCATTATCCTTTATTGTATCCTGGGGGTCTCATTATCCTTTATTGTATCCTGGGGGTCTCATTATCCTTTATTGTATCCTGGGGATCTCATTATCCTTTATTGTATCCTGGGGGTCTCATTATCCTTTATTGTATCCTGGGGGTCTCATTATCCTTTATTGTATCCTGGGGGTCTCATTATCCTTTATTGTATCCTGGGGGTCTCATTATCCTTTATTGTATCCTGAGGGGGTCTCATTATCCTTTATTGTATCCTGGGGTGTCTCATTATACTTTATTGTATCATGGGGGATTCTCATTATCCTCTATTGTATCCTGGGGGGTCTCATTATCCTTTATTGTATCCTGGGGGGTCTCATTATCCTTTATTGTATCCTGGCGGGATCTCATTATCCTTTATTGTATCCTGGGGGTCTCATTATCCTTTATTGTATCCTGGGGGTCTCATTATCCTTTATTGTATCCTGGGGGTCTCATTATCCTTTATTGTATCCTGGGGGTCTCATTATCCTTTATTGTATCCTGGGGGTCTCATTATCCTTTATTGTATCCTGGGGATCTCATTATCCTTTATTGTATCCTGGGCGGCTTGATCTCATTATCCTTTATTGTATCCTGGGGGGTCTCATTATCCTTTATTGTATCCTCCCGGTGATCTCATTATCCTTTATTCTATCCTGGTGGGTCTCATTATCCTTCATTGTATCCTGGGGGGTCTCATTATCCTTTATTGTATCCTGGGGGGTCTCATTATCCTTTATTGTATCCTTGGGGGGTCTCATTATCCTTTATTGTATCCTGGGGGGTCTCATTATCCTTTATTGTATCTGGGGGGTCTCATTATCCTTTATTGTATCCTGGGGGTCTCATTATCCTTTATTGTATCCTGGGGGTCTCATTATCCTTTATTGTATCCTGGGGGTCTCATTATCCTTTATTGTATCCTGGGGGTCTCATTATCCTTTATTGTATCCTGGGGGTCTCATTATCCTTTATTGTATCCTGGGGGTCTCATTATCCTTTATTGTATCCTGGGGGATCTCATTATCCTTTATTGTATCCTGGGGGTCTCATTATCCTTTATTGTATCCTGGGGGTCTCATTATCCTTTATTGTATCTGTGGGGGGACTCATTATCCTTTATTGTATCCTGGGGGGTCTCATTATCCTTTATTGTATCTGGGGGGTCTCATTATCCTTTATTGTATCCTGGGGGTCTCATTATCCTTTATTGTATCCTGGGGGTCTCATTATCCTTTATTGTATCCTGGGGGTCTCATTATCATTTATTGTATGCTGGGCGAGGGTCTCATTATCCTTTATTGTATCCTGGGGGGATCTCATTATCCTTTATTGTATCCTGGGGGTCTCATTATCCTTTATTGTATCCTGGGGGGGTTGATCTCATTATCCTTTATTGTATCCTGGGGGGGATCTCATTATCCTTTATTGTATCCTGGGGCGATCTCATTATCCGTTATTGTATCCTGGGGGTCTCATTATCCTTTATTGTATCCTGGGGGTCTCATTATCCTTTATTGTATCCTGGGGATCTCATTATCCTTTATTGTATCCTGAGGGGGTTGATCTCATTATCCTTTATTGTATCCTGGGGGTCTCATTATCCTTTATTGTATCCTGGGGGTCTCATTATCCTTTATTGTATCCTGGGGGTCTCATTATCCTTTATTGTATCCTGGGGGTCTCATTATCCTTTATTGTATCATGGGGGTCTCATTATCCTTTATTGTATCCTGGGAGGGGTCTCATTATCCTTTATTGTATCTGGGGGGGTCTCATTATCCTTTATTGTATCCTGGGGGGGATCTCGTTATCCTTTATTGTATCTGGGGGGGTCTCATTATCCTTTATTGTATCCTGGGGGGGATCTCATTATCCATTATTGTATCCTGGGGGGTGATCTCATTATCCTTTATTGTATCCTGGGGGTCTCATTATCCTTTATTGTATCCTAGCGGGATCTCATTATCCTTTATTGTATCTGGGGGGGGTCTCATTATCCTTTATTGTATCCTGGGGGGTCTCATTATCCTTTATTGTATCCTGGGGGGGATCTCATTATCCTTTATTGTTTCCTGGGGGGGTTGATCTCATTATCCTTTATTGTATCTGGGGGCGTCTCATTATCCTTTATTGTATCCTGCGGGGGTCTCTTTATCCTTTATTGTATCCTGGGGTGGTCTCTTTATCCTTTATTGTATCCTTGGGGGGTCTCATTATCCTTTATTGTACCCTGTGGGGGTCTCATTATCCTTTATTGTATCCTGGGGGGGTTGATCTCATTATCCTTTATTGTATTGTGGGTTTTCTCATTATCCTTTATTGTATCCTGAGGGGGTCTCATTATCCTTTATTTTATCCTGGGGGTTCTCATTATCCTTTATTGTATCTTGGGGGGTCTCATTATCCTTTATTTTTTTTTGGGTGGGATCTCATTATCCTTTATTGTATCCTGGGGGTCTCATTATCCTTTATTGTATCTGGGGGTCTCATTATCCTTTATTGTATCTGGGGGTCTCATTATCCTTTATTGTATCCTGGGGGTCTCATTATCCTTTATTGTATCCTGGGGGTTGAGCTCATTATCCTTTATTGTATCTGGGGGGTCTCATTATCCTTTATTGTAAACTGGGGGTCTCATTATCCTTTATTGTATCTGGGGGTCTCATTATCGTTTATTGTATCCTGGGGATCTCATTATCCTTTATTGTATCTTGGGGGTCTCATTATCCTTTATTGTATCCTGTGGGGGTCTCATTATCCTTTATTGTATCTGGGGGCATCTCATTATCCTTTATTGTATCCTGAGGAGGTCTCATTATCCTTTATTGTATCGGGGGGGTCACATTATCCTTTATTGTATCTGGGGGGTCTCATTATCCTTTATTGTATCGGGGGGGGTGTCTCATTATCCTTTATTGTATCCTGGGGGGTCTCATTATCCTTTATTGTATCTGGGGGGTGTCTCATTATCCTTTATTGTATCCATGGGAGGTCTCATTATCCTTTATTGTATCCTGGGGGGGTTGATCTCATTATCCTTTATTATATTCTGGAGGGGTCTCATTATCCTTTATTGTATCCTGGGGGTCTCATTATCCTTTATTGTATCCTGGGGGCATTGATCTCATTATCCTTTATTATATCCTGGGGGTTCTCATTATCCTTTATTGTATCTGGGGGGGTCTCATTATCCTTTATTGTATCGGGGGGGTCTCATTATCCTTTATTGTATCCTTCGGGGGTCTCTTTATCCTTTATTGTATCCTGGGGTGTTGAGCTCATTATCCTTTATTGTATCCTGGGGGTCTCATTATCCTTTATTGTATCCTGGGGGTCTCATTATCCTTTATTGTATCCTGGGGGTCTCATTATTCTTTATTGTATCCTGGCAGGGATCTAATTCTCCTTTATTGTATCTGGGGGGGTCTCATTATCCTTTATTGTATCTTGGGGGGGTCTCATTATCCTTTATTGTATCTGGGGGGGTCTCATTATCCTTTATTGTATCCTGGGGGGATCTCATTATCATTTATTGTATCCTGGGGGTGGATCTCATTATCCTTTATTGTATCTGGGGGGGGTCTCCTTATCCTTTATTGTATCTTGGGAGGTCTCATTATCCTTTATTTCTGTTTTTATTCAGGTTTCAGTACCATGACTACATCAGGAGTGTATGTGGCTAGATAAGCATGTATGTCATGGCTTTTATTGCATATTCTTCTTTGGTTCATATTTAGTAAGGTGAGTTTAGGTTCTGTTTTCTACTGAGATGTATTAGGTGACTGGTTTATTTTGGGGTTGGAATTGTTTGTTTTATGAGCAGTAGAACCTGAGTTGGGGTGAATATCTCAACTATTTTTTTAATTGATATTTTATAGAGGGAACAGTGTGCCCAGTTATATGTTGGTCTTGTGTAGTCAAGACATGTAAATCCAAAAACAGCACAAAAATGTAATTAGAATGTAATTACAAAACCAAACTCCAGCCACAGGCAGCAGGCCACTGACACTTTTATTACAATAAAAAAAAGAAACAATAGAATGATAGGCATTTTCATCTTGTGAATGAGAATTCTTTAATCACATAACGTTGCTTCACCTTTTAAGTAATACCCTCTGTCATTTAAGACTGTCCCAAACTATTAACCCTTGATACCCCTCACATAAAAACTGTTCTGTTGCATTGGATTAGTAATGTATTAAATGGCCTAGCTAAAATATATAAGTAAATATTTATTTTATTTATTTTTTATTTTACATTTGTTGACCGGGTTAGTCTGACTGGATACATGTCCATTTTCAGTGGAGGCCCGGGGAGAAAAGCTCCACAATAATAAAATTAATAATAGTAGTAACATTACAATAATATTCAAAGAGAGCAAAGGAGATAGATACAATGGAAAGAAGATAGACATAGAAACAATATGTCAGATACTTCACCACAGTAGGAACACTAATACATATACAGAAAGTTAATAAAGTGAGAGAAGAAATAGGATCAGGACACAAATGTAGAGCACATTAGGGCAATAACAGTACAGAGAAATGTTGGACTCAGCAGGCATAACTGTACACATTAGATAGGAGGAGTATCTGCTTACTGATGGTCTACTAGCTAAGAAAAGACCATACATGTTAAAATGAGTTAATCAGGATTTAGGCATGGAGAAATCCAGTTAGCCTTAACTATTTTTCAGGCCTTTTTTAAATAGTGGAAGAGATAGTTCTTGGGTATGGTTTGCAGGAAGTAGGTTCCATGTTTTACCCACTGAGTTAGCAAACTGGGAATCCCTGATTGTATTACTGGATTTTAGAGTTTGGACTGATAGCTTGTTGGATGATCTAGCATTATATGGGCTAATAATACTCTTAAGGCTTGGGGTTTTGTCTGGTTGGTTAAGTATTTTGTGAGCTACTGTGAGCTGGTTAAGCTTAAGTATGGAAGGAAATTCCAGACGGTCAAGTTCAGTTAGGTTTTTACAGTAGTGTGTCCTGTATGCCAGACCAGTGGTGAATCTAGCTATATGGAAGTAAGAGGAAGATAGTTTGCTGAGGTTAGCTTTAGAAAAATTTGAAAATATAGATGAGGCATATAGGAGAGTGGAGAGAAGATGGATTCGGGCAATAGCACACCTAGCATAAGGGGTTAGAAAAGGTTTTACCTTATAGAGGGAGCCCATTTTTCTGTTGATGGACTTAATCGTATGGTCGATGTGTGCATCAAATTGGAAGTTAGTATCTATAATAACTCCAAGGAGCTTAGTTTGGTTATCAGAAGAGATGATTGCACCATTGTTAGACTTAATAGTAAATAAAGGAAGAGTAGATCTAGAGGCGGGAGAGAAAAGCAGCAGCTTGGTTTTGTTGGGATTCAAGAGAAGTTGTCGATCAGTTAGCCAGTTTTCTATACTGTTAAAAGTATTCTGGGTTAGGGTTATCAGATTGACTGGTGAGGTAGAAGAGCAAATCAATGTGGAATCATCAGCAAATTGAATACATTGTACCTTTGGGATAGTAGTATGAAGGTCATTTATGAAGATAGAGAACAGGAGGGGACCAAGAATGGAGCCCTGAGGAACTCCTAAGGTGACTGGGAGATGTGATAACATTTTGTCCTGCCATAAGACAGCCTGCTGTCTATCCCATAGATAGGACTGAAACCATTGTAGAGTGATCATCCAGGAAGACAGCTTTCAAGGTATTAAGCAGAAGATGATGGTTAACCATATCAAAGGCATAACATAAAATATACTAATTAAATATTACATAATTTTAGGACTCTTGAACCAGTAAAAAACTACAAAATAACAAAATAGTAAAATGCGTCTACAATTGCACATTTTTTTGTCAAAAACAGAGTTTTTACAAAACAGCTGCCTTCTCCTTACGGACTGGTTTAAGGGATACATATTCATTAAGTCCCGGGGGTAAAGTTACATTCATTCTAAGCTGTCACATCAATTCTTTCTTTAGTAAAGTTGTTTTCCAGTCACCACTTCTGGAGTTCGATAGTGTCTATAATTCCAAATCTAACTTTCGTAAAGTTAGTGCAAATACCAGAATGTTTATGAAGGGCATTAGTCTCCTTTTTCATATCTATATCATGTGTGTGTTCATACATTCTAGTCTTTAAGGCTCTTTCCATCTTACCTATATAGTAGGATGGGCATACTTCACATTTAGCTAGATATATTAATCTACTAGAATAACAATTTCTTTTTCTAAGCTCATTTTCATGGTATATTTTGGTCTTGGTTTGGTATTTGGTTGTAAATTTGGATTCTTAGTTTTGAGATATTTATAGATAAATCAGATCAGATACAGTTTGTTTGTAGAAATAGGTTGTTATGGAGAAAGGCTGGGTATATGCTGATATTCTTCATGAGGATTGGTTGATGTCACAGGTATTTGAAGGAGGAGGATAATTTGATAATTGGTGATGAAGGCTAGTAAGGTGAAGAGGAATAATAAAATAATCTGAGTTATCAGCATATTATTAAACTTAAGTTTTATGTTTGTCATAAATTAGGATTAGAAAATGTTTGGAGGGTGCTAAGTTGATTGTAGCAAAGTAATTTGATGGTTATAGGGGCAAGGATTAAGACAGTTTGATGGAGAATATTGTGTGGTAAGTAGAATGGGTGTTGCTATTGGGAGTAATTCTACTGTTTTACTTCTGGAAGGAATTGATGGTATGGCTTTGTGGGATATGTGGGTGGTGCTATGGAAGTATAAATGTAGAATAAGAGTGTGTGGGTGGAAATTGGGGGTAGGGTAGGGAACTGGAGTGAGCCCAAGTGTTAGCAAATGTGAAAGAAGTAGGTTAAAAACTTGGTAAAGACTGAGAAAAAGTAGATCTTAGAGAGGCAGAGTATTTTGCCAACAATGCAGAGCTTCAGAAGGTCCTGGAGCATGTAATATCCTGTCCATTTTCTCTGTAATCTCCTATTTTGAATCCCTATAATGTCTTCTCCTGTAACCTTACAATTTCTTGTCTTGCAGTCCTGTAATGTGCTATCCCGTGCCTCTGTAATGTCATGTTCTGAATCCTTGTAACATCTTGTTCTTCAGTCTTGTGATATCCTGTCCTCTATCCCTGTAATATTGTGTCTTGTATCTCTGTAATTCCCTGTATTACAGTTATAGAATCTCCTTTCCTTCACCCCTGGGCTACCCTCTCCTATATCCCTATAATATCCTGTCTTCTATGTGTGTAATATCCTGTCTTGCATCCATATAATATCATATATCTGACTAAGCAGACCCACTAAATCTGTAGCAAATGATTGTTGCATTAACAAACAGTATATGTCCATACACGGAGTTCATTCCTTGATGTAGTTTAGTAGTACAATAACTATTACATTACAATTTGTTTTACTTTATTTTATTAGCCAGCTTTGAACAATGATCTCCATGGACCATTCTCAGGCTCAGCCCATGAACACTGTCTGGTTAAATGACTTACCCTGAGTAACAGAGTTAGGTAATGGTGGCTGAGGGAATCAAACCCGGGATCATTGGACCACAGGAAGCAGATTGTTTAAAAACACTTTAATCATCTGTGGCAACTACCATGACAAGGCAACTCTTTTTAGTTTTATATTTAATGGTGTAAGGTAAGAAGCATATATGTTTTAACTGAACTGGCATTAATAAATTAAAAAATGAGGAGAAAGCTTTTAATTCCAGGTGAATCTAGCTTACACAATTAAGGGATGAAAGAAAGCTTTCCCAGCCTAGGCAGTTATCAAGGCAAACATTTAGGAGTGAGGATCTTTGTATCAGGTGACTCAAGCTGATCCAAGTATGGGGTGGGGGGCGTCATGTCTAACAAGCAGTCAAACTGAACTAGTTACAACTGCTTACATAACCTCCATAGTAATTCACCATGTATTAGTAGAGAAAGCAAGCTTTGCTCTGTAAGATCCAAAAAAAAAAAATTCTGCAGTAGTGGTTAATAACATGCAGAAGGCAGTTTTTGACATGGTGAGATTATTCCTCAAACAAAAACAGCACTTTCGTATTTGTAATCTGCTGATTACAAACAGACACAGATTACAAATACAGAAGCACTCAGTAATCTGCTGATTAAAAACACAGACACAGATTACAAATACAGAGACACTCTGTAATCTGCTGATTACAAACACAGACACAGATTACAAATACAGAAGCACTCTGTAATCTGCTGATTACAAACACAGACACAGATTACAAATACAGAAGCACTCTGTAATCTGCTGATTACAAACACAGACACAGATTACAAATACAGAAGCACTCTGTAATCTGCTGATTACAAACACAGACACAGATTACAAATACAGAAGCACTCTGTAATCTGCTGATTACAAACACAGACACAGATACAAATACAGAAGCACTCTGTAATCTGCTAATTGTACTGATGGTACTTAACTTTGGAGGGTTGTTGTGATGACCCCATGACATCTCAGTTAAGAAAAATATATCCTTAAAAGCATCCCTAAAACTAGAGCTCTCATGCAAGCAAGGTAGTAAGTGTGTGTTGTGTGTGTGTGTGTGTGTGTGTGTGTGTGTGTGTGTGTGTGTGTGTGTGTGTGTGTGTGTGTGTGTGTGTGTGTGTGTGTGTGTGTGTGTGTGTGTGTGTGTGTGTGTGTGTGTGTGTGTGTGTGTGTGTGTGTGTGTGTGTGTGTGTGTGTGCATGTGTGTGTGTGTGTGTGTGTGTGTGTGTGTGTGTGTGTGTGTGTGTGTGTATGCGCGTGCCTTCTTTACATAAAGAACAGTTGCTGAAAATTATCAATGACCTCCACATGGCAATCCCTCAAGCCACCTGCATACAATACGCAGATGATTCTACGCTAGTATGCTCAGCAAACTCCCCTTCAGAACTACATTCTCTAACCCAGAATGTATTTAACATAGTAGAAACATGGTTTACAAATAGATGCCTCCTTCTCAATGCTAAAAAACTAAGCTCCTTCTCTTTACACCCACCAACAATTCCTCGCCCATAGATTTCTCAGTATTTTCCAGTAATGGCACTATTATACTTCCTGACACAATCACTAAACTGTTAGGAATAACTATTGACAATAACCTTACTTTTGACAGCCATATAAATAACACTATCAAAACTGTCAACAGAAAAATAAGCTCCTTATATAGGATCAAAACTTTCCTAAGTCCTATAGCTAGAACCACAATTGCTCACTCCCACTTAATCTCAACACTTCTGTACGCCTCACCCATATATACTAACCTAAAGAAAAATAATCTTACCAAACTAACAAATTCCTATAATTCCATTGCCAGATTTGCCACTGGCAATCCATTTAGAACCCACCACTGTCTGAATCTAAGGCAACTAGGCTGGCTTGAACTTCAAAACCAACTGATACTACCCCAACTCACCATTGCCCACAAGATTTTCTACCAACCCAACAGCACTCCTATTCTTTCCAATCTCATCCAGCCTTACAAAAATCTGAATTCCCTGTGCTCCTCTAAGAAACTGCTTGCTTGCACAGGCAAGTCTAATAACCTGGCTGGAGACTCTCTTTTTTGTAACACAGTGGGAAAACACTGGAACCTCCTGCCCAATGAACTAACATTACTTTCTTCCTTGCCTCTCTTTAAACATAACCTCAAAAAACACCTCCAAACACACTGGTTATGCCCCTGTAGCAAGCCTGACTAATCATTTCCTTTTACTAATTATAGCTCATTTTACTTCTTATTCCTCCTATTCTTACTTAAATTACTAACACTCGTAATGGATTGTTACATGCTAATTACTTAAATTACTAACACTCGTAATGGATTGTTACATGCTAATTACTTAAATTACTAACACTCGTAATGGATTGTTACATGCTAATTACTTAAATTACTAACACTCGTAATGGATTGTTACATGCTAATTACTTAAATTACTAACACTGTAATGGATTGTTACATGCTAATTACTTAAATTACTAACACTCATAATGGATTGTTACATGCTAATTACTTAAATTACTAACACTCGTAATGGATTGTTAATTGCTAATTACTTAAATTACTAACACTCGTAATGGATTGTTACATGCTAATTACTTAAATTACTAACACTCGTAATGGATTGTTACATGCTAATTACTTAAATTACTAACACTCGTAATGGATTGTTACATGCTAATTACTTCAATTACTAACACTCGTAATGGATTGTTACATGCTAATTACTTAAATTACTAACACTCGTAATGGATTGTTACATGCTAATTACTTCAATTACTAACACTCATAATGGATTGTTACATGCTAATTACTTCAATTACTAACACTCGTAATGGATTGTTACATGCTAATTACTTAAATTACTAACACTGTAATGGATTGTTACATGCTAATTACTTCAATTACTAACACTGTAATGGATTGTTACATGCTAATTACTTCAATTACTAACACTCATAATGGATTGTTACATGCTAATTACTTAAATTACTAACACTCATAATGGATTGTTACATGCTAATTACTTAAATTACTAACACTCATAATGGATTGTTACATGCTAATTACTTAAATTACTAACACTCATAATGGATTGTTACATGCTAATTACTTAAATTACTAACACTCGTAATGGATTGTTACATGCTAATTACTTAAATTACTAACACTCGTAATGGATTGTTACATGCTAATTCCTTGTAAGATAGACTAACTGATGCTCCTAAATTAATATGCTGATAAACTCTCTCTAGTATAAGTATTAAACTTATTAGAGTAATTTCCTACTCTATATTATTATTACTTGTTGTACGGCATACTTTTTATTTCTAGGTAGTGTTTTTTGTACTTTTATTATAATCCTTTCTGTTAATTTTTAATTTTTAAGTTCTATAATTGCTGGAGCTTTTCTCCCCGGACCTCTTCTGAAAATGGAAATATATCCAGTTAGACTAGCCCAGTCAACAAATGTAAAATAAATAAATAAATAAATAAATAAAATGCAGAACTGCTGGGAAAAAAGTAGGAGAAATGGGAAACAAATGTATGTTATGCAGAACTGCAGGGATGTAAATAGGAATGTGAAAGAAATGTATGTAATGCACAACTGCAGTGACAAAACTAGAAGAAATGGGAAACAAATGTATCCTATGCAGAACTGCAGGGTTATGCAAGTAGGAGAAATGAGAAACATATATGTGCAATGCAGAACTGCAGGAATGTGTGAGTAGGAGATACGGGAAACAAATGTGTGCAATGCAGAACTGCAGGGATGCAAGTCAGAATCATGAGGGTAGAAAACAGCACCAGTGACTATGAGGTGAGTTTAAAATGAGTAGCAGAGCTTTCACTGGAGAAACTGAATCCCAAACAACTGCAAAGAAAAGAACATCTTTATACAAAAAGCATTAAACGAGGACTAACTGGACAGATAACTATATGCAGCTTTGCTTATATATATTCTCCTAAAGGTTATATTCTGAGCAAATTAGATGTCAATCTATAAATGGATAGACTAAAAAAAACAGGCAGTCTTATACATAGGGACCTATTATTAGCTAGTGATACCTTTCAAGCAAGTATTTGTGTTTATCATTGCAAAGAGATGATTTGGTGAAAGGAGTAGTGTCATAACAGAGATCATTGTCTGATTCTTCTTCTTTTCCTAGTTAGGGGTTGCCACAGCAGATCACCTGTCTGCTCATGATTGACAGTGAAGGTTAACATTGTTGAGTTGCCAGCCCAGTGCCCAACCTTCCACAGAAGGCACACACATGCACACACTCACACCCAGGGCCAATTTAGAGTGTCCAATCCACCTACAGCATGTCTTTGGGGTGTGGGAGGAAACCGGAGCACCTGTAGGAAACCCACATAACCACAGAGAGGACATGCAGACTCCACACAGAAGGCAGTCCAGCCGAGGATCGAACCGGAGAAGCTCTTGCTGTGAGGTGGCAACGCTAACCACTGCACCACCGCGGCTGCCCAGATCATTGTCTGATTCTGATATATTAAATTATGTCTAAGGAAAAGCCTTAGGCTGGGTTATTTCTTAGCCATGACTAGCTTCCTTAATCATTCGTTGGGAGAGCAGAAGCAGTAGCATTTTAAAATGACCATCGCTGCTTAGCAATAAAGGTAAACAAGCTGCAAAAATGTTCTATGCCTCTTTAAGAGGATTATTAACATCATATGCCCCCTCAATCTTTTTATAATTAAAGTATATTTAAAAGAAAACATATAACTAGTATAAAATGCAGTTAACAATGATAGCATTATCATCACCACTGTCATCAGCAACTCACATTTTCACATTTTTTAAAATGGGGTCAGGGTGTCATGTCAACTGTTGCCAGCTCTATCAGTTCAGTGCCACTCTCCTACCTTCTTTGATAGTCATGCTTGGCAGATGCAGGTGTTTTCTCAAACAAAACAATGTTGTTGTTGTTTGTCTTTTCTGCTTTTCCTGGTTAGGGGTCACTACAGCGGAACTCCGGTCCGCTAATCTTTGGCAGTCTATTTTTATGGTGCCGAGTTGCCAGCCCGACGCCCAACCTTCAGCGAAGGCACACCCATTCACACATATCTTTCGAAGGCTAACAAAACAATATATCTCTTAAATGTACCTGATTCTGACCAAACATATACTAGGTTTCTCTTATTCCCTTATAATACTGATTATTTTAGGGGAAAAGTTGGTGGATTACTCTTAATAATGGCAACCATTACCAATGTAGACTGCAATCAAAAAATGCATGTTAATTTGCCTTCTCTTATTCCATCAACTTTTTGGGTTAATAGTACTAATATTTTAAAAAGTGTCCCTGATTTGGGTCATTTGTCCCTGATTGTTTCTGAATTTGTTGCTGATTCTGGATGCATAAAGGTCGAAAGTGATGCAATCCATCCATCACATGGCTGGACATCCTTGTCTCCTCTTAACTGCCTTCTGATTCTCTCACTCTGCTGTCGACCTTACTGAATCATCTAATACTATTCTGCACAGCTACCCATGATATAATCAGCATTAGAGAGTGGGCTTACTGTACATCAGTACCCTGATTAGAGAATGAACGTTCTCTATCAGGGTATTAATGTACAAGTAATGCCCACTGAAAAACAAGTCTGCCACTTCAGTAGCATATGAAGCAGTAGTGGAGCTTGGACTGAGAAAATGAAATGGCTGACATTATTTCACACTCGCTAAACAGCGCTTCTGCTGTTTAGCGAGTGTGAAATAAAATATAAGTAAAATAAAATAAAAGTGTGTGAATGTGTTAGTGTGTGAAAGTGTATGCCTGTATGAGTGTGAGTGAGAAATCAGTTAAGCTACTATATTTGACACTGGCTTAGTAACGCTTATACTGTTTAGCCAGTTTAAAATAAAAAGCATATATGTGTGTGTGTGTGTGTGTGTGTGTGTGTGTGTGTGCGTGTGTGTGTGTGTGTGTATATATATATATATATATATATATATATATATATATATATATATATATATATATATATCTATATATATATATATATATAGATAGATAGATATATAGATATTATTAGGTATTTAAAGTACTTGGAGAACTACAGTTATGCCCTATTATTGGTAAAATGACACGCTTGTTAAGGTGTCTGAAGATCATGCCTCATTTTGGGGGCTAACAGCAGGCAGTGCTGAGTGAAAAGAACTACAACTGAAGGTAAAACAGTTTTCAGAGGTGTTAGAACTTCACTCTGCCACACTTATAAACCAAAAGTGTGACAGAATGAAGTGTCTAACAGCATCCAAAGTTGTTAATTCTTCAGAAAGATGCTTTGCTTCTGTTTGTTGTCTGTTTGACAGCACTGTAACCAGTAAAACATGGAGCAGATAAAGCTCAAAGGACTACAAAGAATTATGATTGGGTCTTACTGATCATAGGCCTTACTATCAGTGCTGTTTGACAGCACTGTAACTAGGAAAACATGGAGCAGATAAAGCTCCAAGGACTACAAAGAATTATGATTGGGTCTTACTGATCATAGGCCTTACTATCAGTGCTGTTTGGCAGCACTGTAACCAGGAAAACATGGAGCAGATAAAGCTCCAAGGACTACAAAGAATTATGATTGGGTCTTACTGATCATAGGCCTTACTATCAGTGCTGTTTGGCAGCACTGTAACTAGGAAAACATGGAGCAGATAAAGCTCCAAGGACTACAAAGAATTATGATTGGGTCTTACTGATCATAGGCCTTACTATCAGTGCTGTTTGACAGCACTGTAACCAGGAAAACATGGAGCAGATAAAGCTCCAAGGACTACAAAGAATTATGATTGGGTCTTACTGATCATAGGCCTTACTATCAGTGCTGTTTGGCAGCACTGTAACCGGGAAAACATGGAGCAGATAAAGCTCCAAGGACTACAAAGAATTATGATTGGGTCTTACTGATCATAGGCCTTACTATCAGTGCTGTTTGGCAGCACTGTAACCAGGAAAACATGGAGCAGATAAAGCTCCAAGGACTACAAAGAATTATGATTGGGTCTTACTGATCATAGGCCTTACTATCAGTGCTGTTTGACAGCACTGTAACCAGGAAAACATGGAGCAGATAAAGCTCCAAGAACTACAAAGAATTATGATTGGGTCTTACTGATCATAGGCCTTACTATCAGTGTTCAACAGGGATGCCAAGACTCACCTTTTGAACTTCGTTCTTGAGTTTAATTTCTTGGTGCCTATGTCTTCAACACCTAATAAATGACCTTGTTGTAGTCATGAACAGACTTGTGAGATATGCTAAGCTTTACCCATTAGTTAAAAGCATCTGCAGGAGGCTTCCTTGAAGAAAGAATAAGAAGGAGAAAAAGAGACGGGGAGATAAAAGGAAAGCAATGAGGGGTGCATTTTGTTTGGGGGGGGTTGTATTGTGTGTGTGTTAAACAGAACATAAGACTTACTAAAGGCATAGTTTCCTAACATAGGATATGCCCAGTCTGTGGAATAAGTTGTCCCTACAAATCAAAGAAAGCACTTCTTTGGCTACATTAAAGACTAGTTTTTTGGAGGTAAGCAGTATTATCTGCCTCACAAGGCTGGCAAGAACATTTAAGTATTTCTGCACAAATTTGTATGTGGCTGGGCACTTTATGGTCCCAATGATCTGTTGCATAGTGGTATTTCCATGTTCCTTGCTGGGTTACAGATTATTGAATAAAATATGCATACATACTGGGTGCGGGAGTGGGATGTGCCTTTTCTACTTTTTCCCTTTCTACATGGTAGAGTTTTGATAACTTCATGATCTAGAACATTCCCTGTGCAGAACAATATGATATGGCAAGTGTAGTATAAAAATAACATGATTATTTCACCCTTGGATTTAAGTACCATGGACATGTCTGCTCACAAAAGTGTTTAGTTCATAAAATCATTTTATTTGATTCCATAGGACAAAATATACGTATTAAAGACGGAGGTGGAAAGGCGTGCCGAGTGATTAAGATGTAGTTCGTTTTAAATGTTTGTTCTCCTTTTAGTCACTGAGTGTAACATTGTTTCTGTCCCTAGTGGGAGAATGTCAACTCTGCATAAAGATAGATGAGTCACTCTCTAAGGTTAACATTTTATTTTAGACTTATCATCTAGACACAGTTTAAGGTCACCTGGTATTTTGAAATACTGCCACTCAAGGAACAAGCCTAAATCTTTCCTGGATATGGTCCATGATTCTGTACTTTTCAGAGCGGTTTCACAAGTAGTACAAAAGTTATATTACTAGTGCTTTTTCATGCTGGTTGCCTCGGGGTATACATGAATGATTCTTTTCATTTGTCATGGAACAGTCATGCTGTTTTATGTTAATATTGTTTTGTGACCTTCATCTAACATACACAAAGTAAGTGTTCCTTTTACAGAACATTTAGTACAGTGGAGGAAATGAGTCTTGATATCAGCTGTTGCTTTATCAGAGTATGGGGAAGGGGCTTGTGGAATTCCTTCCTGTAGCACTTGGGGACTTACAGGGGCATCTAGTGTAGCATGTGGATTTACAGGACCCTCCAATGTAATATGGAGGAGCTTACAAGACCCTCTAGTGCAGCATATTGGGGCATACAATAAACTGCCAGAGCAGCATGTGGGGGTCATGTAGGAACTTGTAGCATGGCAATGGGGAGCACAAAATAACCCCAGTATAGCATGTGGGGGCTTACAGATTGGTATGCCCCATTTTAAAAGTGATGGACTTACTCATACATAAATAAATAAATACATAAATAAGCAAGCAAGCATAATTTTAACAGGTGGAAAGCAGAGGCCATCTTGTTAGAACTTTTTCTGAATACTATAACATGGTTCTGTACAGTCACCTGTGAACCTGCGTTGGCCTGAGAAAAGCAGTGGTCTGCACATCAGGGGTCAGCTTGACACAGCAACAGAACAAAGGATCATGCCAGTCCCGTGAAGCTGTGCTGGTTTGGAGGGACCCTAAGATTACTTACCGTCTTGTGTGTGTATATGCAAGTAGCAGAGTCTAGTACATTTGGAGTGTATGAACTTTGGAAAGTACCTTTATGCGATGGTCTGATCACTGAAAATAATCCACATTGAGTCACAACAATCAGACTAGAGGATTCATTTTTTATTGGATGTTACAGACTATAATGTATGCAATGGCAGTAACAGGCATGTGCTTTGTTTTTCTAGAAAAAAATATATACTGCACATATCACATACAATCATTTGTTCACCATTATTTCTCTCACTTGTTATACTGCACATATGATATACAATCATTTGTTCACCATTATTTCTCTCACTTGTTATACTGCACATATGATATACAATCATTTTTTCACCATTATTTCTCTCACTTGTTATACTGCACATATGATATACAATCATTTGTTCACCATTATTTCTCTCACTTGTTATACTGCACATATGATATACAATCATTTTTTCACCATTATTTCTCTCACTTGTTATACTGCACATATGATATACAATCATTTGTTCACCATTATTTCTCTCACTTGTTATACTGCACATATGATATACAATCATTTGTTCATCATTATTTCTCTCACTTGTTATACTGCACATATGATATACAATCATTTTTTCACCATTATTTCTCTCACTTGTTATACTGCACATATGATATACAATCATTTGTTCACCATTATTTCTCTCACTTGTTATACTGCACATATGATATACAATCATTTGTTCACCATTATTTCTCTCACTTGTTATACTGCACATATGATATACAATCATTTTTTCACCATTATTTCTCTCACTTGTTATACTGCACATATGATATACAATCATTTGTTCACCATTATTTCTCTCACTTTTTATACTGCACATATGATATACAATCATTTGTTCACCATTATTTCTCTCACTGTTTATACTGCACATATGATATACAATAATTTTTTCACCATTATTTCTCTCACTTGTTATACTGCACATATGATATACAATCATTTGTTCACCATTATTTCTCTCACTTTTTATACTGTACATATCACATACTTTTATTTATTTTTATTTATTTTACATCTGTTTACCAGGAAGGTCTGACTGGACACGTCCGTTTTCAGCAGAGGCCCAGGGAGAAAAGCTCCACAAGTATAACATTACATTAGTTAACATTCACAAGGTACAAGTACTCATGCATAAAGTACACCATGTTAATTGAATGCAGTTACAAACAATAGATCAAAATAATTTACAGTTGAGTATCTGGTAAAATTTGAGCATATAGGGTAAGATGGTACAGATAGTTTACTTACAGTAGAGAATACTTTATTTTCTAGCATTGTGTCAATAAACTATTAGTGGTAGAGAATCATGGCAGTATTCTTTATTTGGTAGAGTATTAATAGCAGTGACTAGCCTGGGGGGGACATGAACATAGCCAGTTTTGCATGAGGTGGGATTTGATGTTTTTTTTTGAAGAGGTAAGGTGAGGATGTTGAGGTTAGATGATCTGGTAGGAGATTCCAGGTTTTTGCAGTGCAGCAGGCAAAGAGGGATTTGCCAGCCTCATTTTTGTGCTTGGTGACACTTATGTGGTTCCGGTGTGTTGATCTTAGGTTTCTGAAGAGTGCATAGGGTTGAATTAATTGTTACAAGGCAGGTGTTTTCATAGGAAGGTAGTAGAGTTTATGTAAGTTGGTTGAGTAGGAGGAGTTGTGGATACTCAAGCCAGTTGAGTTGTCTAAAGGATTGGCAATGATGGGACCTATGAGTGGCTTCATTAGCAAATTTGGCAATTTTGTTGTAGCATGATTCAATTTTAGAGAGCTCTGTTTGGTGAAGGTTGGTAAATATTGGGGAAGCATAAAGAAGTAGAGATAACAGATGGGTTCTAGCTATGGTGGATTTTGTGTGTCTGGTCATGTAGTGGTGGTTTCTATAAAGGAGTCCGATCTTTTTGTTGACTTTCTTGATTGTTTGGGAAATATGGATGTCAAATTTGAGTTTATTGTCAATTTCTACTCCTAGAAGCTTAGTGTGTAGTGTTGGAGTGATATTAGTGTTGTCTTTGGATATTATTGCAAAATCATTGTTTATGGGGAGGGGGGATCTACGTAGACTGAAAAGAATAAGTTTAGTTTTTTTTGGGTTAAGCAGTAGTTTGATGTTGATGAACCATTCTTCGGCTAGAGTAAAGCTGTTTTGGGTTATGATTTGAAGTTTGTCGAGGGTGCGGGCTGCACATATAGTGGTGTCATCTGCGTATTGGACTATTGAGGCAGCGCAGGGATGATGCTCTGTCATTAGTAAATAATCGGACTATTGAGGCAGGGGGCAGGGATGATGCTCTGTCATTAGTAAATAATCGGATTATTGAGGCAGAGGGCAGGGATGATGCTCTGTCATTAGTAAATAATCTGACTATTGAGGCATAGGGCAGGGATGATGCTCTGTTATTAGTAAATAATCGGACAATTGAGGCATAGGGCAGGGATGATGCTCTGTTATTAGTAAATAATCGGACTATTGAGGCATAGGGCAGGGATGATGCTCTGTTATTAGTAAATAATCGGACTATTGAGGCAGGGGGCAAGGATGATGCTCTGTTATTAGTAAATAATCGGACTATTGAGGCATAGGGCAGGGATGATGCTCTGTCATTAGTAAATAATCGGACTATTGAGGCATAGGGCAGGGATGATGCTCTGTTATTAGTAAATAATCGGACTATTGAGGCATAGGGCAGGGATGATGCTCTGTCATTAGTAAATAATCGGACTATTGAGGCATAGGGCAGGGATGATGCTCTGTCATTAGTAAATAATCGGACTATTGAGGCATAGGGCAGGGATGATGCTCTGTCATTAGTAAATAATCGGACTACTGAGGCAGGGGGCAGGGATGATGCTGTGTCATTAGTAAATAATCGGACTATTAAGACAGGGGCAGGGATGATGCTCTGTTATTAGTAAATAATCGGACTACTGAGGCAGGGGGCAGGGATGATGCTCTGTCATTAGTAAATAATCGGACTACTGAGGCAGGGGGCAGGGATGATGCTCTGTCATTAGTAAATAATTGAACTACTGAGGCAGGGGGCAGGGATGATGCTCTGTTATTAGTAAATAATCGGACTATTGAGGCATAGGGCAGGGATGATGCTCTGTTATTAGTAAATAATCGGACTACTGAGACAGGGGGCAGGGATGATGCTCTGTCATTAGTAAATAATCGGACTACTTTGGCAGGGGGCAGGGATGATGCTCTGTCATTAGTAAATAATCGGACTATTGAGGCATAGGGCAGGGATGATGCTCTGTTATTAGTAAATAATCGGACTACTGAGGCAGGGGGCAGGGATGATGCTGTGTCATTAGTAAATAATCGGACTATTAAGGCAGGGGCAGGGATGATGCTCTGTTATTAGTAAATAATCGGACTACTGTGGCAGGGGGCAGGGATGATGCTATGTCATTAGTAAATAATCGGACTACTGAGGCAGGGGGCAGAGATGATGCTCTGTCATTAGTAAATAATCAGACTACTGAGGCAGGGGGCAGGGATGATGCTCTGTCATTAGAAAATAATCGGACTATTGAGGCAGGGGGCAGGGATGATGCTCTGTTATTAGTAATAATCGGACTACTGAGGCATAGGGCAGGGATGATGCTCTGTTATCAGTAAATAATCGGACTATTGAGGCAGGGGGCAGGGATGATGTTCTGTCATTAGTAAATATCAGACTACTGAGGCAGGGGGCAGGGATGATGCTCTGTTATTAGTAAATAAGCGGACTACTGAGGCAGGGGGCAGGGATGATGCTCTGTCATTAGTAAATA
Source organism: Protopterus annectens (assembly GCF_019279795.1). Taxonomy (NCBI): domain Eukaryota; kingdom Metazoa; phylum Chordata; order Ceratodontiformes; family Protopteridae; genus Protopterus; species Protopterus annectens. The sequence continues at coordinate 39,051,811 of NC_056743.1, read as the reverse complement.
ATTGGACTACTGAGGCAGGGGGCAGGGATGATGCTCTGTCATTCATTAGTAAATAATCGGACTACTGACGCAGGGGGCAGGGATGATGCTCTGTCATTAGTAAATAATCGGACTACTGAGGCAGGGGGCAGGGATATGCTCTGTTATTAGTAAATAATCGGACTACTGAGGCAGGGGGCAGGGATGATGCTCTGTTATTAGTAAATAATCGGACTACTGAGGCAGGGGGCAGGGATGATGCTCTGTCATTAGTAAATAATCGGACTATTGAGGCATAGGGCAGAGATGATGCTCTGTCATTAGTAAATAATCGGACTACTGAGGCAGCGGGCAGGGATGATGCTCTGTTATTAGTAAATAATCGGACTATTGAGGCAGCTGGCAGGGATGATGCTCTGTTATTAGTAAATAATCGGACTACTGAGGCAGGGGGCAGGGATGATGCTCTGTCATTAGTAAATAATTGGACTATTGAGGCAGGGGGCAGGGATGATGCTCTGTCATTAGTAAATAATTGGACTACCAAGGCAGGGGGCAGGGATGATCCTCTGTCATTAGTAAATAATCGGACTACTGAGGCAGGGGGCAGGGATGATGCTCTGTCATTAGTAAATAATCGGACTACTGAGGCAGGGGGTAGGGATGATGCTCTGTCATTAGTAAATAATCAGACTATTGAAGCAGGGGGCAGGGATGATGCTCTGTTATTAGTAAATAATCGGACTATTGAGGCATAGGGCAGGGATGATGCTCTGTTATTAGTAAATAATCGGACTACTGAGACAGGGGGCAGGGATGATGCTCTGTCATTAGTAAATAATCGGACTACTGAGGCAGGGGGCAGGGGTGATGCTCTGTCATTAGTAAATAATGAGAATAGCATTGGGCTGAGAATGGACCCTTGTGGGACACCAATGGTTACTGGAAGTAGGGGCGACAGGTGGTTTTCCCAGAGAATAGCTGTTGTCGGTTAGATAAGTAGCTACTGAACTAGGATAAGGTGGAAGAATTTATGTTAAGAGTGGCCAGTTTTTCTAGGAGTAATCTATGGTTCACCATATCAAAGGCTTTGGATAGGTCTAGGAATATGGAGGATACAAACAGGCCGTTGTTTCTGTGGGTATTAACAGAGTTAGAAAAGGATAGTAATGCTGTGGTAGTACTGTGGGAAGGTCTGAATCCATGCTGGGATGGGGATAATAGGTTGTTGTAAAGGAGGAAATTCATTAGTTGTGAGTGGACTACTCTCTCTAAATTTTTTGATAGGGGTGATAGTATTTTAATGGGGCAGTAGTTTGTAAGTTCAAGGGAGTGTCCCACTTTGTGTAATGGTATTATGTGAGATATTTTCTATGAGTTGGGTACTTTGCATTCAGTTATAGACCTGTTTATGAGGATGGACACCGGATAGGCTATAGCTTCTGCGGTAATCTGTAGGAATTCTGCTGGTAGTTTGTCTACTGCAGAGGTTATTGATTTCAGTTTTTTGAGGAGTTTGGTGATAGTTTTAGTACTGACTGGTTTTAGGGAGAAACTAGTTGTATTGTTTTCTGTATTGGAAAGGGTGGGGGCTGTTGTTAACATTAGGTGGGTGTTAGTGGTTTGGGTATTGTCTAGGGCTTGGATAGTTTCAGTGAAGTATTTGTTAAAGTGGGTGGGGATGTTGTGTAGATTGTTTGGTAGTAGTGGAGAAGGGGTGGAAGGTTTTCCTGGGTGTAGTAGGTTATTGACTGAGGCCCAAAATTGTGGGGGTTGTTGGAGTATTTTTCCTGTAAAGTTTTATAGTAACTAGTTTTGTCAATTTGTATGTGTTTTTTGGCTTGATTACGTAGTTCATAGTACCTTAGTTTTAGGGTAGGGGTTTTGTGTTTGTGGAATTGAAACCAGGCTTTGTCTCTTTCTTTCATTAAGGACCTGGTGTCTTTTGATAGCCATGGTGTGTGGTTGGATTTAATTCTGATAGTCTTGGGTGGTGCATGGGAGTTCAGGATGTTTAGGAAGGTGGAGTTGAAGTATTCTACAGCTTCATCTAGTGCTAAGTATTTTAGGGGAGTCCATATACAGGATTTGAGTGAATTTATTAAGTCCTGAGATCTGAAGTATTTTTTGTTTCGTATGACCCTGGTTGATTAGTTAGACGGGGTCGATTTCTAATCAGGTATGTTGCTTGATGGTCACTCAGGCTGTCAAGGAGACTACCTGAGAGATGAGCTTGAGTGGGGTCAGATACTAGTATCCAATCCAGGATTGATTGTTGTTTAGAGGTTTTATTTGTTCTTGTAGGAGTATTGATAATTTGGGTAAAACCATGGACGTTAATATGGGTGGCGGGGTTTTGGCTGTTACAGTCAGACTAATCAATGTTAAAGTCACCTGCAAGAATGGTTTCCTGTCGATGAGGGGTTTTCATCCAATTTAGTAGGTTTTTGAGTACATTAGTGTCATTGCCTGGTGGTATATAACCTCCAGCTATTATGATTTGTTTGTTGGGGTTTAGTTTTAGTCTAGCTAATATTAGTTCTATGTCTTGGATTTCTTGAGACTTCTGTTCAATTTGTTCTATAGAGAGGTGACTTTGGCAAAGGATGGTTACTCCCCCTCCTTTTTTTTCCTGACCTATCTTTACGTATTATATCATAGCCAGGGGCAGTTATTTCGTTGTTGTGGTGGTTGGGCTTAAGCCAAGTTTCAGTTTGTACTACGATGTCAGGTTTGTATAGGGCTAGTAGGGCATGGAGATCATGTGCTTTGTTGAGTATGCTTCTGATATTTATGTTTAGAAGGAGGAGGGATGAGGTAGGTCAAACATATATTGGATTGGGGTTTGTTGGATAGGTGCTATTGCAAGTGTTGGGTCTTGGATTTGGATGAATGTCACTGCAACATGAGAGTTTTTGTAGTATGTGGAGGTAGAGTTTGTTTAGTTTGTGAGTTATTTTGACTATTTTATTGAGGGAGTTGGCTCGAACTTTGTAGGTGATATTTCCATATAGATAGGGAGGTGGTGGAGAGGTGGAGAGGTCACTTGGTGTTAGTGGTAAGTAGGTAGTAGTGGAGACAGTGATAGCTGAGTCAGTTTGCCATGGTGGTGGAGGGATGATATAAAGATGTGTGTGGTAGGATGAGAGCATGGATAGGAGGAGGAGAGAATAAAGGCCTAATGTGTGTAATAGGGTGTGTAGAAGGTGGTTAGTTGGATAGAGGCCATATTGTTTAGTTATGAGGTGGGTTATGGACTAGGTTAGGGCAGAAATATGGTAGAGATTGAGTTCAAATAAAAGGTGTGGTATCCAATTTGGGATGTGTAGAGAAGGGAGTGATGGGCTGTATTGGTGTGAGGGATAATTAGATTTACTATGTGATTGGATAGTTGTGATGGAGGAGTGGCTAGGGGTGTGATGTATAGCTATCAATGTAATTGATGTGGGGGTGGGTGGGAATAGGGGTAGGGTAGAGGAGTGAGTCCTAGCATAGCATGGGTGAACGGAGCAGGGACAAACCGAGCCAGTTCCGCGCTCACAAAAAACAATCAATCAGTTCCACATGTAAAATTGTTTTTACTTCATTTATTTTGGTGGAAATGCTGTTTGACTTATAATTTATTTAATGTAGGATTCCTAAGTTTAGCTGGGTTGGTTAGCTGCTCAGACAGTCTGTTCACAACTGTGTCTGGGAGAACTTGAACTACTAATGTTACAATGTGGTAGTTTACTTCTTTTCTCCTTTACTTTATTTAGTTTAAAGTTAAACTCTCCGTTTTATAGGAAGCAACTAGGAATTAGGGTTTGATGGACTCTACTGCCATCGTGTGGTTAAAATGAGGAATCACATGCCCTTGTGGAGGGTGACTAACTAAATATATCAGGATTAGCTGCTTAGGGGAGTGGCTGGTATGTGCGGTGTGCAAGCCAGTGTAGTATGTCAAACATAAAATGTAAAACATACTACTGATTGGTATAGAACGATAGTAAAACATACTACTGGTTGGTATAGAATGATAGTAAACCATACTACTGGTTGGTATAGAACAATAGTAAAACATACTACTGGCTGGTATAGAACGATAGTAAACCATACTGCTGGTTGGTATAGAAGGATAGTAAAACATACTACTGGTTGGTATAGAAAGATAGTAAAACATACTGCTGGTTGGTATAGAATGATAGTAAACCATACTACTGGTTGGTATAGAACAATAGTAAACCATACTACTGGTTGGTATAGAACGATAGTAAAACATACTACTAGCTGGTATAGAACGATAGTAAACCATACTACTGGTTGGTATAGAACGATAGTAAACCATACTACTGGTTGGTATAGAACAATAGTAAACCATACTACTGGTTGGTATAGAACAATAGTAAACCATACTACTTGTTGGTATAGAATGATAGTAAACCATACTATTGATTGGGATAAGGCCATTTTTAATAGTCATATAAACATTCCTTGTGGAACAGTGTAATAAATGGATGGGTTTATCCGGAACTGTTAATGCACATCAAAAAGGTCAGTGTCTTTTGCTTTAGCTAACTAATACAGATATGAGGGAAGCCACATCATCTAAGAAGCCATCTGTATTAGTCTGATAAATAAATGACTTTAATGCAATCTGAAATTGGTATGTCAGATGTTATGGTGTCTACATGCTACCTAATGCTAAAGTCCAAATTCAGAACACTGAAACAAGATTACTATACAAATGCTTGGTAATCATTACAAATTCCTTCCACTGTCATCACCTTCCATCGTTCTAAATGCAGTCAAACTATTTCCAGTCACATGAGTAAACATATAGCAACTATAAGCAGTATTTTGTAGGGGCTAAAACCTACTGATATGATTTGAAATGAGTAGAACAAAAAGCACTTGCTGTTGCATGATTATACATGTCAGTTCATTACGAGCACTGCCCCTGACAATTGGGAAAAGCTCACTAAAATCTGTTCAGAATTGAGAGGAGAGGTAAAATGGACAGTTAAGAAATACAAAAAAAAAATGAGCAGAAAATTGGTACAGCATGAGGATACATTAAGACTAAATATCATATTAAGTTCCAGATAAGAACAATGTTTTATAGCATCTGTCTGAGTCACTGAGCATGTTTGTGAATAACAGGTCAGCTTTTACGTTTAGGCAACAGTAATACAAAAGGTTATACATATGCATGCGTACTGTTTCTGAGGCCCTATCGTAGTATTCTGTTAAACAGACATCCAGTTTTCAGTGGCAGATAATGCCTACATCACTAACCTCGCTGACCTTATAGTCATTTGTTATAATATCCAGCCAGGGGTATTGAGATGCATCCACCTCCTGTACTGACCACATGAACAGCCATGAGCAAGTAACAAATGAAAAGTAGATTTTCCAACCTTCCTTCTGTTTAACACACACACACACACACACACACACACACACACACACACACACACACACACACACACGTGCACAAACACACACATACACAAACACACACACACACGCACACACACACATGCACAAACACACACATACACAAACACACACATGTGCACAAAGATGCACACACGCTTGCGCACACACACACACACACACACACACACACACACACACACACACACACACCGGTGCAGAAACTCACACACACGCACACACACACACACACACACACACACACACACACACACACACACACACACACACACACACACACACACACACACATCTGTGGACAATTTAGAGTTGCTAATGAACATAGCACATCTTTGAGATCTAAGAGGAAACCAGATTACTGAGAGAAAAAACACCATGAGCACAGGGAGATAGGCAGACTCCACACAAAAGGCACCCAAACTGAGAACTGAATAAGAGAACCTTTTACTGTGATGTGACTGTGCTAACTGTGCCACAGGTTCAGCAATAAGTGCCATGGGTTCAGTTATAAGTGCCATGGGCTCAGCTATAAGTGCCACAGGTTCAGGTATAAGTGCCACAGGTTCAGCAATAAGTGCCATAGGTTCAGCTACAAGTCCTTCTTAGCTAACAGCTTATCCATAGTTTGCACCGCAATTCTCATAAAGATGTAATCCAACATTATATTCATAAAAGTCTTATGCCTACGTCTTTCAGTCTTAAAGTCTATCATTATTTTTGATGACATCCCCTCATTTTCACCACTCTGTTCTGTAAAACAATGCATCCTCCTATGTCCCGGAGCTGCCCATCATGTATTTTATAAATATGATACCCACTGAAGTGTATATAGGGTTACTATAAAATGGGCAACAGGAATTTGTCCGATTTACATTAGTCTGAATGCCTGATTTGATAGTATCAAAAGAAAGAAAAAATTAATGTTGAAATGCACAATTGTGAATGCACTACAGCATTCGCTGTTGTGAAATTCAATATTTTAATGCAGATCACACTATAGTGAGGATCAGGAAATGTACCCTTTCCCTCACTGTAGTGAGATCTCAGAGTTTGTATATATAAGTAGCAGGGAGTGTGGGGGGTGCAAGGGGGCTTGCCTCCTGCAAAAACATTGTTTACTGTGTGTTGCATAGTAGTGGCAGTTGCAGAAGTGTGGAGAATGTTCAAATTGCATTGGATTTGAAATTTTCCAATTCCGCGTTCGATTTTTGTGTCAGTCAATTTTTTTTTTTTTTGGTTATCTGGTTCATTGAATCGATAACTCACACTAAGTGCAATTGGTGAAATGATAGTAAACTCTGTATATATTACCAGAAGTAGTTAAAAGGAAAGTAATAGAGATATAGGCAGGCAGCCATGCAATTTTGTGTGACTGCAGGAGAGTTTGTGAGGCTACACTTCTCCAGTCTTCCTGTACCCCTTCTCCAAAGTTCCTGTAGCCCTTCTCCAGAGTTCCTGTACCCCTTTCTCCATCATGAAGCAATATCACAGTTGAGATGACCAGAATTCCTGAGCCACTTTCCCCGTCTTAAAGCAATGTCAGAGCTGAGATGACCAGAGTTCCTGTAACTCTTTCCCCGTCATGAAGCAATGTCAGAGCTGAGAAGATTAGAATTATGGTGAAGTGCACAAGTCCTCACTTTGCCAGGAGGGTGTATGAGCTAAGCCCTTAAAGCCAAAAATATCCTATTGTGAGCTTATAGAACAAATTCCAGCATCCAGTTTAAGGCTTTGGTGGGTTGGACTTTAAAAGACCAGCCTGTATTCATAAAATTGCTTGTATCATATCATCATCTCTTTGTAAATCCAGTCCAGGGGACGCTCCCTATAAGCTGTCATTATTATCTACAAGACATCTCACACATTTTCATTGGAGCTGACGCTATTCTTCCTACTAGAGTGTGACAAGAGAGTGAATAATTATTTAAAAAGAACTTGCTACACACTAGCTATATGAAACCAGAGCTTGCTCTTACTATATATGAAAACACTTTATATTCTGTTGTGTTAATGGGTGAATGTTGTGTTTAAAATGAAAGTTTGTTCTAGCATCATCTAAACAATGATACTCCAATTATAAATTTTCAAAAGGTAAATAAAATAGAAAATTTTTTTTCTAGTGTGTATAATGTATAATGCTCATACATCTTTTTCAGCTTTTAGTACAACTAAACACAGTTACCCCAAAATAGTGATATTCCTATACAAAATAAAACCTGTTCTGTTATTTTACTTTTAAAGAACTCATTAGCAGACACTGTATCTGACTACTAGCCTTTTTTGCGTTCTTTCTCTTTATTATTATTGTCCAGCACCTACATATCCAGTCATTGTAACAACATTCTGGAGAAGTTGTTTGGGCCAGTCATTCTAACATTTTTTTTCATTTGTGGTTCTTTCCCATTTTATTTATGTGTTTGTTTTCATATTATACAGTCATAGTCTGTAAGTAAATATAAGAAATCTAAAACTTGAAAAGTAAAACAGTTGGTCTAGAAATTCTGTATCCACCAAACCCGAATCATGTAAATCCCACACTGAGTGGAATAACACTTTTACATTTAGGTTTAAAGAAGGTTTTCAAATTAAACTTTTATGTAAATATTATCTATAAATACATATAAGTTTCAGACTGAATTATATTTTTTGAATAAAAACAGAACATACCTGACAAATGTGGTCTGTTTTTTCCTCAGGGGTGAAACGCTGCAAAGAATAGCTTCAAATGAAAGATAACAGGAATTCCTACTCACTTTAAATACTTCTTAGCTTAACTAACAGCTGTGGGGGGGATCTTTTTATCATCCCAGTGCCTAAAATAACTTGTGACAAGAACTACAAACCACACTACCTTCTCCGTCATGTCTAATACAGAAATGTGATTTAGGCAAGTAGGAATGCAGGTTATAAAAGCCCAAGCTGAAAAGTGTTCAGACTTCAACTGTGTTCTGCAGAAGGGGTTGCTGCAGAATACAGCACTGTCTTAAACAGCTACATAAAGTCAAAAAAGTATTGTTCCAGCTTTATCTAGTCTGCATATATGTAACACATTAAAGTGCTATTGTCCAGAGTCACTGCAAAAGTCAAACTTTATGTAAGAAAAGCCCCATAAATCTGTTAGAGAAACAGTGAAATAAGAGAATCTTAAAATTCATGGCTGACAACTATCTTAGAGTATGTGGTCACGGTATGATCACTGTACCATTCACTTCTCAGTAAGCATTCTTGTAGAGCCAAGTCATACAATATTAATACTGGATTTCAGACAGGCAATCTGTAGCAAAACCAAAATGATTCAATAAAAACACCACCAAATAAGTCAGGTGAAATTGTGGGGTATTTATAGGGAGACTGAAAAATGTAATTTTAATGGCAGCATATTTTTGTATAAATCAACAAAAATAAATTAAGGCTCTTCATGGGAATAAAATCAAAGATAATAATCCAAAAAGCAATATAGAACTGCATAAAAGAAAAATAACAAGCAGTTAGAGAAGTGAAATTCCAGCACGAAAAAAGAATAGTATGCCCTGTTAAAAAGGGGGAGAAGCTTCCTACAGGTAAATTAAACAGCAAATGGAAAATGTAACCGTGAAGGCTAACAAATGGGAAGGACTGTGCACAGTGGGCTTAAAAAAATTCTGCTCATTTTCATTAAAGCACAATGAAGCATTCTGGGTGGACGATCCATCCAGAAAAGAAAATGACCTAGAAGAGTCCACTCTTAAAACTATGACATAACAGAATCAGATTCATGCTGAATTCTGGTAGCAATAAATAGAGAAGTAATAAAGCCACATAATTACAGCGCCACCAACATACAGCTCATCAAAAGGAGCAGCATTAAAAATTCACACACACACACACACACACACACACACACACACACACACACACACACACACACACACACACACACACACACACACACACACACACACACACACACACACACACACACACACACACACACACACACACACACACACACACACACACACACACACACACACACACACACACACACACACACACACAAAGATGATAAAGGAGAGACATGAGTATATTGATTACAGGGATACAGTAAACAAGACACTGATTCACAGCAGTAACATCTTCTAAAAAGAATAAAAGTATACTAAAGGTACATACAATTGTTATCCAGATTAGCTATCCTTGGCTTCAAAACCACACACTATAGCATAAATAGAATTTGCAAAGTGACTCTGTGATCAGGGGTAAGGACCAAGTATTGTGGATCCACTGGGCTCAGTGTCCATGTTAATGTGAGCAAGTGCGTCCCTCTGCAGATGACACACATTTCTGCAGCACAGGTAGCACTCAGGACACAGAAGAGAATAGGAGGAGAGGCTTGAGAGAATGTCAGAACAGCATGGCAGCAAGAAATGGCAAGCTATGCTCTTGTGGAAAATTCCGGGGTATGCTACATAGCAAGCGGATGGGGTGCTTTGTTGTTACAATTACAAAATGGAAAGAGATGATACGTTGATGATATAAAGTGAGCTAATAGTGTGAAGGTAAACCAAAAAAGCAGCAAGAAAATACAATATATATCAGAGAAAAGGAGAGACAAAGCAAAGGTATCGTTATCCTGGGTACATTCATGGCCGAATCATAGCTCACCTTACTTCTGCTAGCATCAACAATAAAACTGGCATCTTTGTCATCTGATTCAAATTGAAGATCGGTATTCGTGACTCTCTGGTGTACAGAGATAAATCCCTAACTACAACCCAAAAAGCAAAATAGACCTGCAAAAGTAGTGTGGCAGAAAAAGCAATCAGAAGAGTGAGGGTCCATCATGAAAAACAAATTGCATGCTCTATTAAAAAGGGGAGGCTGCTTGCCAGTTCAGGCAACTGAACAACCTGACAGGGGAGGATGGGAAACAAGTACTAGTCCTGGGGGGGGGGGATAGTGACCACAGTTGGCCAGTCGCTACCAGGTAGGCAGCAAACAGAGGCTTGGAGATTACCAAAACTAAGGCTATGGGATTGGTAATACCAAACTGGTAATGGCAAACCTTATGACTTATGGATGGAAGCATGGACAAGCATGGGGAAGGCCTAGAATGACCCAATGCCCAATAATGACAAGGGCACTCATGTCACCAGGGACAGAAGGATGGTCAGAATAGAAATGCCCTCAGTTCTATGGTATAGGTGAAGGCACAATCTACCTCCACAGTTTCCTAGATGACAATAGCTCCAGTCATTTTTCACTCCTGTTCTGGAATTATCCAGAATAGGGGAACAAATTGGCTCAGGAATCATTGGGAGATGCTTGACTTGGGAGCAGACACAGAATCAGAAAGAATATAGAAAATAACCTAAAGATCTTGACACAGTTGTCAGTTCATTAATCTTCACTTAACCTGTGATGTGTAATGCACATAGGAAGGGCTGTGGTCTGCAGGAAGGGGTTGTGGTTCTTGTCCAAAGAGATAGGGGCACCGATGAGCAAGGGTTAAGATGGCAGCTTGATGTTGCTGCTCAAGGCAGAATTTTAATATGGAGTAGTGGTAATGAGAGGGTGGCCGGTAAATGGTCCTCGTAGTGAGGAGCATTGCTTTTGTGTTCACAGCCATGGTATGGAAGCTTTATAATATAGACAGTAAATTGGGCACTATTCTTGATGAAATTAAATGTTTTGATAGTGGATACTGGGATCTTATGTAAAGAGGTGATGGTGATTATGTCTCTTACATTGTTTTTAAATCACTAAGTTATTTTAATCAATGTTTTGTTGTTTCTGACCATACAGCACTTAAAAATAAAATATTTTAAAGCTCTTTCAACCTATATCAGTAATTCCAGTAAATAGCTGTACTTAGGTTCATAGGTTGGTACTAGGCTATCAGCCCTAGGGCCTATACAAGCCTAGCCATAACAATTCCCTGAATATTTCTTCCCACAATATTTAATTCCTTGGTCCCTGTCTAGCAGGGCGACTGACATGATCCCCGGGGTGAATTTCCTATCTCCCATCCAATCATCAAGGTTCCTTTTGAAGAGGGCCAAGGAGGCGCTCTGCTTGACATGTACAGGCAGTCTATTCCAGAGTATGGGGGAGTCTCTGGGTCAGGAACCTATCCCTCCAGCATGTTTTGTTCATTGTGATGATGAGGTTTAGATCCCTGGAGCATGTGGCTCTGAGGGATTGGTATTTCTTTAAGTGGAGCATGTCCAACAGCTCAGGGTTTGACATGGCCTTGTATGTTAAGCAGAGATCACCTCTGAGTAGATGATATGCCACAGAGTATAGCTGGAGTTTTTTTAGACAGTCAGCATATGGCATCTGCTTTAGGCCTGCGATTCTTTTAGTGAGGTATTTCTGTGGCCTTTCCAGCTGTTGCGAATGTCTTGTGAGGTATAATGGGTCTAATGAGGGATGAGTACAGTGGGACAATGACCTCCTTTTTTCTGGATGAAAACCCCTTAGTGATGAGGTGTGTCACATAGAAGGATTTTCTGACTGTTGTGACAATGGGGTTATCGAAAGTGAGACCACTGTCCATCTGTGTCCCTAAGTCTCTCATCACACTTTTGATGTTTAGTGTACTGCTACCTATGTGGTAATTCATGGGTACATGTTTTTTTCCAAAGGGGATAACTATACATTTCTTGGCATTAAGCTTGAGTCCATGGCTCTGGCACCAGACATCTGTTTCTGTAAGGCTCTTTTGTAGAATATCCACATAATTTGGGGATTCAATAATGGCTCCCAGTTTGCAGTCATCTGCGAACTTTGTTGGCCAGAGTCCCTTAGTGTTGGCCTGTACTTCAGAGAAGTAGATGCCAAACAAGAGTTATCCCAGGACTGAACCCAGAGGTACTCCAGTTGTCACTTGTCTGGAGCTGGATTTGGAGTTGGCTACTTTTACAGTCTGGGTTCTGTCAGTAAGCCAGTTGGCAACCCATCGTGTGACGTAGGGTTTTATGCCCAGCTTAGTAAGTTTATCGATGATTCCAGAGTGGGGGATGGTGTCAAAGGCCTTGGCAAGGTCCAGATAGGCTGTGTGGACTGCCTTACCCTCGTCCACAGCTCTGGAGACTGATTCGAAGAAGTCAATCAGGTTCAGGAGACAAGATCAGCCCTTCACGAACCTGAACTGGGTGGAGTCCAGCATTTGAAGGTTGCCAATGTCTTTGTTTATAAGTTCCATGATAATGCATTCCATGCCCTTGCAGATCAGGCTCATCAGACTGATGGGACAGTAGTTCCCAGGATACAAGGTGGTTCCCCCCTTGTGGAGTGGGATAACTGTAACTGTGCGCCACTTAGTAGACATAAAGCCCGAGGTGAGGCTATGATTAAACATGACACTTAGGTGAGGTACCAGTTCATTTTGTAGTTCATGTAATACACAGCCCGGGATGTCATCTGGTTCCATGGATGCTGTATTCTTAGCTTTGGAGAGTGCGGTTTCTACCTGTGTGGCCGTGATTACCAGAATTTGGCAATCTTTTGGTATTGAGATGGGCCCTTTAGGGGATGAGAGGGGGGTGAAGTTGGCACTAAATCGATCTGCCAGGATATTGGCAAAATCCTTGGGATCAGTATATTTAATGCCATTCTGTTGTAGCTCAGAGCAGATCTGAGCATTGCCATTTAGATTCTTGACATAACTATACAATGCCTTGTGGTTGTCTTTGGAATCTTTGGTAATTTTATTTTCGTAACTAGCTTTTGAGGATTTTATGAGGAATCTCAGCTTCTTACTGAGGCTGATGAGGGAGTTTTTTGCATCCTGGGATTTTCCTCTTTTCTGCAACAGTTTCTTCCTTCTGTTGTATAGTTTGTTTATAGCAGAGGACCACCAGTTTGGCTTCCTTTTCTTGGAGAAGAACATCTTGGTTCTATTTGGGATGGCACGATTCATGCATGAGTGGATGTGCTCATACAGTGCTTTAGTGTAGGATTCAGCAGTCGTACTTTCAGATCCTATCTGCATGGGTGTCATGAAGTTTGTCACTTCTGACTTCAGTAACATGAAGTTGACTTTAGAGAAGTTTTTTTACAGAGGTTTCCTTACTGGGGAGTGGGGGTGGGATGTGGATGTCAAGGGTGATTTGCTTATGGTCAGACCTGACTAATGAGGGGGTGACAACTGGTGTGGAGCACCTATCTCCCATGTTGGTAATGACCAGGTCTAGGATATTGGAGCCCCTGGTGGGACAATGGATTAGTTGATCCAAGGTATTGGAATTTATGAATTCCAAGAACCGTTGGGAAAAGGTGTTGGTACCGGAGTAGTTTTCCCAGTTAATGGCAGGGTGGTTGAAATCACCCAGTATTAGGGTGTTTGGTTGTATCTTAATATTTTCCAGTATATTTAGAAAGGTGTAATGAGAAACTTGGGGCATGGTGGGGGATCTGTAGCAAGCTACAATTTGGATTGCAGTCTTACCTAATGTTAGTTGCACCTAGTGAATTTCAGATGCATTGGGTTGGGCAACTAGCCTGGAGGTGTGAATATCCTTGGTGAATATAGACACTCCTCCACCTTTAGTGTTTCGGTCTTGGTTTGGTGGCCAAAAACTGTGGTAAGAGTTGTAGCCTGGTATTGCAGGGGTGATCTCTGGAGCCTTGAACCAGGTCTCAGTTACATCACAGATATCAATGTTCTCTATTTTTAGGAGTGCCTCGAGAGAGTGCATTTTGAGGTTTAGACTTCTAGCATTGAGTAGCATTACCTTCAGATTTTGCATGCTTGTATCTGTTATGGTGGTGGTTTTGTCCTTTGAACCTTACCTAAAAAGGGCACTATAGGGGTGGCAAGAGCTTTAGCCAGTAACCTGTATCCCAGGGGTGACAGGTGCATCTGGCAAAGCATCGTGGTTTGTCGATCATGTCTTCCCAGGCAGACAGATACTAGATCCCCTTTGAATGACACCAGAAGCTTAGCCAATTGTTGAAGTCAATCATTTTGTCCTTATACTGTGTTATCATTCTGGGTGAAGGCAGGATGCTACTCAGGGCTAGGGTCATACTTGCCTGGGCCACATAATCCGAGACCTCTTCCATGTCTCTTTTCATGTAGTTCAGGGAGGTACATCTGAAGTCTTTCACTCCAACATGGACAATGACAGAGTTGTATTTGTACTTGTTGTGGAGTGACTTGAGTGCATGCGTTATGTGGAGGATCCTGGCACCCAACAGGCAGCTGACTGTAAATTTCTCCTTGTTCAGCCTGGTGAGTGGGATATCAGTGTGCCTGACTATAGAGACACCTATGACTAAAGTGTTGGGTACATTGTCTTGCCTTAGGGGCTGTTGTTGGGTGGCACACTGGTGTTGTGAGCTATGTGTCACTTTGGTTGTGACTGGTGATTGTTTACATTTCAGCTTCGGAGGTCCTTGTTGCTTGGGCAGGTTAATGTTAAGGGCCTCCGCATATGCAGGTTTAGTGTTGCTATGTGTGGGTGTTGATGGTGTGGGTTTTGAAGGGCTATGAGTTGCTTGAGGTGTAGTGCAGGTGTTAACCTTCTCCTCTTGATTGTCTAGCACAATCTTGGCCGGAGAGAGCTTTGCTTCCAGTTTGGCTATGTAAGTGCATCTCTTGCAGGCTGTAGTGTTGGGTGGTAGGAGGAGAGGGTTGTCTGTGTACATGAGGCAGTTGCCACATTGCCCCAGTATGCCCAGATTCACTAGGTGGACAGGAGAAATCACCAGAAGCTGACCCTTGGACATGCCTGTTTAGGTGCTTTTTTTGTAAAGTACAAGAGCTGTTTTCCCTTAACTTTGCAAGGTAGTTTGCAATTATAGGCTGTTTAGTGCCTACGATTAATTTTTCCTTATTGGCAAGGAGAGTTGAGTGCTTGTATCTGTTTCAGGCTTGCTAGTGCTTTCCAGCAGGTTCTAGAGCAAGTGCTAGTCACAGGGGTTCAGATTTTAGTGCTACTACTGACAAACCAGATAGTTCTAAGGGAAAATTTGAAGAGCAGACTTTATGGCACCTGGAATAGTTTAACTGTAGCCCTGCGGTGCTGCACGATGCGAAAAATGTGCAAACACGAGCGTTTTTAAGCCAGAAAGTTGACAGGGGTAGAAATCAGCCCAAAATGGCTAATAAAATTACAATTTCAGAGCTGGAAACCACTCCTCTAGCGTTAGATAGGCAGTACAATGCTCACCAGTCTCACTGGTAGGCAGTAGGACTTCCTCTGCCACAGCAAGGTGTGGATAGCTCTGAGCACAGAAAATAAAGTCCTGAGACAAGCAAAGCCTGGGATAGGAAAGGTGGGAAACGAGCAAACAAGGTAGTATTTTTTTTTTTTGGTTAAAACAGGCTAAACAATACAGTAAATAAACACAGAAAAGGCTAACACACTTGAGTGTATAGTCCTAAACAGTAAATGCAATTAAAACTCTACAAAATTACCAATTTAAAACTTTTTAAATGAAGCAAGGCAAGTGCACAACTGAAAAATGATTTAAGAGGCAGTAATACAGTAGAATAAGTAGCTAGTCTACATATACAGAGAAGTCTATATATACAGAAAAGCAGCTAAAACACACAAACAATTCAGATGCAGTGCAACCTAGAGCACTTGAGTTGTAGCAATATTAAGGCAAATACAGTTATAATAAATGCACTAAAATATACTCTATATTTCCAAACCATTTGAGAAGCACAGTCAGAACACAAGGAGAGTCAGGCAATTATTTTTTTTAAAGAAAGGGAGGAAGGAGGAACAGAAAGCTTTCTCAGATGTTCTCACTGTATTAGGTAGAATGAGATAATGACACTAGACTAGGAGGAGTGTCCCAGATCAGATTTACAGTAGGGGTGGGCAACTGCAAAGCCACCAAGTATAACAACACACCAACAGGAAGAGAGGGTGGAGACCAATACTAAAGCTATTAGCCTACACTCTTTAGACAGTAAACACTACAGAATACTTGTTTTGTCATTTAAGTGGTCTAGGTTTTAAAATGAAATTTTGGTTTATTTTTGGAGACAATAAGAGCCAGGCTAGTTCCAACAGTTGTGGCTGCTTATTGGCAGGTTAGAAGATGAACTGCTGCTGTCTGCTGAGGATCAAGAGTTTTGAACTCTTGCACTTCTGATTTGTAAAAGTTCCAGGTTGACAAAAGAGCTAAGTGGCTGAACAATTCTCATTTCTTTATGCTTTTCATTTTCACTGTCTGTGTCTGTTTTAGCTGCTTTCATTCTTTCTGAGTTTTTTTTTTCTCTTTTAAGTTAATTTTATAACAATATTTTATGTTTGCGTCTGGTTTAGCTCATTTTAAATCATTAAGTGTTTTAATCAATCTTTAGTTATTTCTGATCCCACAACAGCTGTAAAAAACTTATAATGGCAATTAACAGCTGCACCAAGTTTGCAATTTAAATGTTCCAACCTTTACAGCTAAAGATTTTGTGTGTGTGTGTGTGTGTGTGTGTGTGTGTGTGTGTGTGTGTGTGTGTGTGTGTGTGTGTGTGTGTATGTGTGTGAGAGGGAGAGAGAGAGAGACAGATCGAGAGAGACAAAGGGAGAGAGAGAGAGAAGGATAGAAAGGCTGTATTGCAGGTAGGCTAGTTGAAACAATACTTTATATTTATGCATTACAAGTCCCACTCTTTCACCAACACCCAATCCAACTCCTTAAAAACTGCACAAATCCCTCCTAGTCATTTGAATAACTCCTCCTACTCACTTAATTGTACAACTACCAAGATCTCACATCAGTTCAGCACTTTTAACATCTTCCACCCACTTCTTCTAACACAATACACAAAAAAGTGTATATTGTGCTACCACAAACCTTTTGCTAAAACTTCACCTTCTCCCCGTGTTACTCTCAAAGTATCACTACCTTCTTCTGAATGAACATATTACTGATAGCAAAACAGCTAACTCAGTCACAAACATCACCATACCTTACTCAAACATCTTACCTCACCTTTGCATACTTCTTTCCTGTATCTTTTCAAACTTCATTACCTGATGTTCTCTCATCACAAGCCTGTTGATCATATGGCTCACATACCATGTAAACAAACAAACATCATTCAGTCATAAATTCTACCATTCTACAAAAAAATTTTCCAAAGATACTCTGTTACTAAGTGGAGATATGTACCCCAACCCAGGACCAAAAATAACTCTCCTTATCTTAAAATATTAGACAAATCTGCCCTAAAACTAATTAACCTAAATATCCAGAGCATGTGCAACAACATTTCACTCATATATAAAAATATACAATCCTGATGTACTCACTGTGACAGAAACATGGCTAAAACCCAACATTACATCAATTGAAATACCCCCCACTCCCAGCTTCTTGTGTCTTGCAACATTGCTCCCTATCTAAAAGAGAAGGAGGCTTAACATTAACCTACTATAATAGCATTTAAATATCACTGTACTCAAAGCCCACCCCTCCTTTCTCAAAAATCCCTCCCAGCACTAGCCCTTATATTGCCATTCTGGAAGATATAGTCTCCTAGATTAAAACTATTATTGTTGAAACAATTATCTTGGGTGATGTCAACCTCAACTGGTTAAGATTCTCCAGCTTCATCAACAGTACCAAAATTGGCCTATACAATTTCCCATGCAACCAATCCACACTTTACATGATACAAGAAAACAATGTCATCTAACACACAGAAACATTCTTCGTGTTAGCTTGGATCCTTATCACTGAACCCGAATACATAACACAAACAGGGGTAATACCGGGCACCCTTAGGAACCATTATCCCACCTTTACCATTTGGTCCATTTCCAAACATTGCTTGATAATCACGAACTAAATAAGAAATCTTACCAGATTTATCCAAGACTCCTTTCTTCCTTCCATCATTTAGGGCCGATAACTGACTGGAACATCCTAAAACAATTTCCGCTGGATGATGCTGTCGAAAACTTGAATGATAATTTTTTAAATATACTCAACCACACATACCTCAGTTAGGAAAAGGGGTAAAATTGGTAATCATTTGAAAGGTCAGGACCTACATGAGTGAGTCCCAAAATACAGAGACTGAATGCTCAAAAAAACGGACTTTATATACCAAGTCTGAGGTGGCAATTTTTCAGAATATTCCTTTCTTTCCAAGGTATGGTGATCTTGGAGTTGGTATATATGTCTGAGGTGGCAATTTCTCAGAATATTCCTTTCTTTCCAAGGTATGGTGATCTTGGAGTTGGTATATATATAAGTTGAAGAGGTAGGGGTGCAGAGAAGTTTGCCCCCATGCAAAAAAAATAAATTTAAAAGAGAAGATTTCAGTAAGGAAGTACAAAATCTTTTCCTGTCTCATGGCTCACTCTTTCCAACAAACAACTAATGACACATGATAGGCTTAGCATATTTAGCAAAGGATTAAACCTCAAGTAAGCTACCTGTGTTATCAACAACTCCACAACAAAACTAAGGCCCAAGTTAACAATAAAAAAAAACTTTAACACTGACCAAGGTGACTATACAAAATCCCCAAAGCAATTCTGGGATGCTGTCTCATATCTTCTCATACCTGGGAAACCTTCACAACCAAATCTTATTAAACCTGAATCTGACTTCTACATAGTCTGTGCTTTTAACTTCAACTTTATCAATAGAGTTATATCCATTTCTAAACCTGAATTAACTTCCACTCAGCCTGTCAACCCATAGCACCCCACACTTTTTTAACTTTGACCCCATCCCTACATGAACTCTTAGGGCATATCTTTCAACTGTGCAGATTTTTGCCTCATATCTTTAGTCTGTTCCTCATAAAATTTGTGTTTTTTGGTAGATCAGTGAAGACTGAAGTCACTAAATAATGGCATTCATTTAAGTTTCGGACTTCATATCCTTTAGAAATTTCATGGTAACACAAATGCTTTTGTTCTAAAAACCTTCTAGGTATGTAAGACCAATAATTAAAATTTGCCCCATATTTTGGGGCCTTTGTCCTTCATTAATTTTGGCTTTGTCTAGATTTCTTGTGCTAAGAGGATGAGAGGTATGTGTTAGGCAGCATCTAACTTAGATAAAACTACTCTGCTCCTGATAACGTCCACCACAAGAATGTGTAAAACCAGTAGCATATGTCATAGTCAGCCCTGTTTTGATTCTGATTAGCAGAATGCCATTTCCTCCCAGTTTGGAAACAGGTATTTATTTTGCCACTGTCAGACCAGTAGCTACACTAATACCTCTCTAAAAAGTTCTAGAGAACTGTATCATCTCACAACTTATAACACACCTCCTTAATCATAATCTTCTCTCACCATTCTAGGATAGTTTCTCTCTATCCCACAGTGCAGCTACTGCTCATTCTATAGTTTTATACATAAACTCAGAAAATATAACCATCTGGTCTCCAAAGTCATCTTAGATTTACCAAAAGCTTGTGATACAGTTTTCCACATATGTCTCTTCAAATAAAGCCATTCATTCATTCAGTTCCTACTTTCTTCAGAAAACCCCAAGCAGAAACGACAACATATTTTCTCTACTTTCATGCCTATCCAGTAGGTGTGTCTAAAGGATCTTTTCTAGGTGCAATGTTCTTAAATATTTTCATCAACAACTTTCCATCAGAAATAAACAATTTGTTTCTTATCCAATTCACCTATGATTTTGTAATAATTTCATGACCTCAGACTGAGCACCTCTGAACTCCAAACCGCCATTTAGCCAGCCTTTACAGCTGTAAAAACATGGCTAATCAATTACAACCTAACCCCAACCGAAATAAAACCAAACATGTTATTTTAGCCAAACCAGTTTTAACTTTGAATAATCCACTCTCTCTCTGTCTAGCTCAAGCCATTTCAGTGTACTCCAATCAAATTAGTGTAGTACACTAAACTACTCAGAGTTACTATCAATGAACAGCTAAAATTTGACATGCACATCCAAACAACTAGGTCTGTTCTGCAGAGCCACAAATTAACTAACCATGCACAAAAATCTTCTCCCTCTGCATATCTTCTTCACATCTTAATTCATTCTTTCTACATCTGCAACAATTTGCATATTACGCAGCTGTCTACACTACAGTAACCAATGTGCATATTATGCAGCTGTCTACACTAGAGTAACCAATGTGCATATTAACAGCTATCTACACTAGAGTAACCAATGTGCATATTACACAGCTATCTAAATTAGAGTAACTAATGTGCATATTAACAGCTATCTACATGAGTAACCAATGTGTATATTACACAGCTATCTACATTAGAGTAACCAATATGCATATTAACAACAATCTACACTAGAGCAACCAATGTGCATATTACGCCGCTATCTACACTAGAGTAACCAATGTGCATATTACACAGCTATCTACTCTAGAGTAACCAATTTGCATGTTACACAGCTATCTACTCTAGAGTAATCAATGTGCATATTACACAACTATCTACTCTAGAGTAACCAATGTGCATGTTACACAGCTGTCTACACTAGAGTAACTAATGTGCAAATTGCACAGCTATCTACTCTAGAGTAACCAATGTGCATGTTACACAGCTGTCTACACTAGAGCAACCAATGTGCATATTACACAGCTATCTACTCTAGAGTAACCAATGTGCATAATACACAGCTATCTATACCACAGTAACCAATGTACATATTACACAGCTGTCGACACTACAGTAACCAACGTGCATATAACACAGCAATTTACACTAGAGTAACCGATGTGTATATTATACAGCTATCTACACTACAATACCAATGTGCATATATGCAGCTATCTACACTAGAGAAACCAATGTGCATATTATGCAGCTGTCTATACTAGAGTAACCCATGTGCATGTTACACAGCTGTCTACACAAGAGTAACCAATGTGCATATTACAAATCTAGCTACACTAGAGTAACCAATGTGCATATTACATAGCTTTCTACACTAGAGCAACCGATGTGTATATTATGCAGCTATCTACACTAGAGCAACCGATGTGTATATTATGCAGCTATCTACACTAGCATAACCAATGTGCACATTATGCAGCTGTCTACACTAGAGTATGCCATGTGCATATTATGCAGCTATCTACACTAGAGAAAGCAATTTTTATATTATGCAGCTATCTACACTAGAGTAACCAATGTGCATATTACAGAGCTATCTACTCTAGAGTAACCAATGTGCATATTAACAGCTATCTACACTAGAGTAACCAATATGTATATTACACAGCTGTCTCCACTAGAGTAACCAATGTGTATATTATGCAGCTGTATAAACTAGAGTAACCAATATGTATATTACACAGCTGTCTCCACTAGAGTAACCAATGTGTATATTATGCAGCTGTATAAACTAGAGTAACCAATATGTATATTACACAGCTGTCTCCACTAGAGTAACTAATGTGCATATTATGCAGCTATCTACACTAGAGTAACCAATGTGCATATTACATAGCTGTCTACACTACAGTAACTAATGTGCATATTACGCAGCTATCTACACTAGAGTAACCAATGTGCATATTATGCGGCTATCTACACTAGAGTAACCAATGTGCATATTACACAGCTGTCTACATTAGAGTAATCAACGTGCATATTGCACAACTATTTACACTAGAGTAATCAATGTGCATATTACACAACTATTTACACTAGAGTAACTAATGTGCATATTACGTAGCTATCTACACTAGAGTAACTGATATGTATATTACGCAGCTGTCTGCACTACTGTAACCAATGTGCACGTTATGCAGCTGTCTACACTAGAGTAACCGATGTGCATATTATGCCGCTATCTATACTACAGTAACCAATGTGCATTTTATGCATCTGTCTACACTAGAGTAACCAATGTGCATATAACACAGCTATCTACTCTAAAGTAACCAATGTCCATGTTATGCAGCTATCTACACTAGAGTAACTAATGTGCATATTACACAGCTATCTACACTAGAGTAACCGATATGCAGATTATGGAGCTGTCTATACTAGAGTAACCAATGTGCATATTAACAGCTATCTGCACTAGAGTAACCAATGTGTATATTACACAGCTGTCTATAATAGAGTAACCAATTTGTATATTATGCAGCTGTCTACACTAGAGTAACCAATGTGTATATTACTCAGCTACCTACACTAGAGTAACCGATGTGCATATTTCGCAGCTGTCTACACTAGAGTAACCAATGTGCATATTTCACAGCTGTCTACACTAGGGCAACCAATGTTTATATTACACAGCTGTCTACACTAGAGTAACCAATGTGGATATTATGCAGCTGTCTACATTAGAGTAATCAATATGCATATTACACAGCTATCTACAATAGAGTAACAAATGTGCATATTATACAGTTATCTACTCAATGTGCATGTTACACAGCTGTCCACACTGAAGTAACCAATGTGCATATTACACAGCTATCTACTCTAGAGTAATCAATGTGCATATTACTTAGCTTTCTACACTACAGTAACCAATGTGCATATTACACAGCTGTCGACACTAGAGTACCCAACATGTATATTACACAGCTATTTATACTATAGTAACCAATGTGCATATTATGCAGCTATCTATACTAGAGTGACCAATGTGTATATTACGCAGCTGTCTACACTACAGTTACCAATAGGCATATTATGCAGCTATCTACTCTAGAGTAACCAATGTGCATATTATGCAGCTATCTACACTAGAGTAAGCAATGTGCATATTATGCAGCTATCTACACTAGAGTAATTCTACAATACAACATCCATATTTGCCCCCTGCCCTACCAACTAAGAGTCATCACTAGTGCACACATAAAACCAAAGTAACTCAACTTCCCAAATGTTCCTTGATGTCCCAAATGCCTGTCCCTCCATCATGCACCCTATACACCTCAGAAGGGCACCTTACAATGATACAACCATTGAACAAAATGAGGCGATTCTTTGTATGCTAACCATGACGTAGTCAGGTTTGGGGACTCATTATCCTGTTCCCTTCTCCAAATGAACAATCCCAAACAGTCCAACCTCAGTCTAAAAATTATCTGAATGACTTTTGACTATGTCACTCTTCTAAAATACCAGCCTAAACTCACTTACTTTAAACTGCTCTTTGCATATTGCCACTTTCTGTTGAAATCTACTCTCATACCGTGACTTAGACCTTAGATTCTGTCTCGTCCCTGCACACCCATCCTCATCTCTCAGACCCTATCTGCTAGTTTAGCATCCCTGCACACCCCATCTCATCTCTTGGATCCTTTCTGCTAGTTTAGCGTCACTGCACACCCCTCCTCATCTCTCAGACCCTCTCTGCTAGTTTAGCATCACTGCACACCCCTCCTCATCTCTCAGACCCTCTCTGCTAGTTTAGCATCACTGCACACCCCTCCTCATCTCTTAGACCCTCTCTGCTAGTTTAGCATCACTGCACACCCCTCCTCATCTCTCAGACCCTCGCTGCTAGTTTAGGATCACTGCACACCCCTCCTCATCTCTCAGACCCTCTCTGCTAGTTTAGCATCACTGCACACCCCTCCTCATCTCTCAGACCCTCTCTGCTAGTTTAGCGTCACTGCACACCCCTCCTCATCTCTCAGACCCTCTCTGCTAGTTTAGCGTCACTGCACATCTCTCATCTCTCAGACCCTCTCTGCTAGTTTAGCATCACTGCACACCCCTCCTCATCTCTCAGACCCTCTCTGCTAGTTTAGTGTCACTGCACATCTCTCATCTCTCAGACCCTCTCTGCTAGTTTAGCATCACTGCACACCCCTCCTCATCTCTCAGACCCTCTCTGCTAGTTTAGTGTCACTGCACACCCCTCCTCATCTCTCACACCCTCTCTGCTAGTTTAGCATCACTGCACATCTCTTATCTCTCAGACCTTCTCTGCTAGTTTAGCATCACTGCACACCCCTCCTCATCTCTCAGACCCTCTCTGCTAGTTTAACGTCACTGCACATCTCTCATCTCTCAGACCCTCTCTGCTAGTTTAGCGTCACTGCACATCTCTTATCTCTCAGACCCTCTCTGATCGTTTAACGTCACTGCACACCCCTCCTCATCTCTCAGACCCTCTCTGCTAGTTTAACGGACTGCACACCCCTCCTCATCTCTCAGACCCTCTCTGCTAGTTTAATGTCACTGCACACCCCTCCTCATCTCTCAGACCCTCTCTGCTAGTTTAACGTCACTGTTCTTATTCATGTGTCCTACAATCTCATTATAATTCTTCTTGTTCACTGTCCCTTTTCTCCAATCAGAATATGATATATGTAAGTGATCGCCCTCCTGCATAACTTTGTTTTTATATTTGTCTCAACTAACATTTCTTTATTTTAACTGCAATAACTATATTGTTGCATTTTTCCATAAGTATAATTTTCCTAAAAACTTATGGGAGCTTTTCTCTCTGGGTCTGTGTTCAAAAGGGACAGCCATTCAGTCAGACTTTCACAAATAGCAGTAAATAAGTGCTCAGGTAAGTAAATATATAAGTAGTGATTTTTGCTCTCAGCCAGGATACAAGTGTGACTGCAGTTATCTGTTGATGCCCAGGTGTTTAGAACCCTTGAAATGCTGATTTCTACGCCATTGAACAGTAGAAGTAAGTGGTGAAACATTCTCATTCCTCTACGTTCATTTTAACAGTTTGTATCTGCCTTAATTGTTTTCATTCTTGTTCTCTGCTTTGTTCATTTTTACCTTTTTAGCAGTATACATCAGTTGTAGCTGTTTTAAAACAATTATTATACCATTTTAATCAGTGTTTTATTTTTCAGACCCAAAAAGATCTGAGAAAAAAATGTTTTAAAACCCTTTATGCTCAAGAGTTTTGAAGCCTTGCACTTCTGGTTTCTGCCATTTTTAGGCAACTCAACAAAAGAGCTAAGTGACTGAATGACTCTCATTTCTTTATCTGTTAAGGCCATTTTCACAATGTGTATGTGCCACTAAGGTAATTTATTTATTCACACAAATTCCAAGACAATTGAGTCTTATGACCATTATGCCTTGCCAGTAACTCCCTCAGGCCACTCATCTCTTTTCAGGGAGGGCCATACCAGTCAGTCCCAGACTTAAATTGTGAAAACTAGTCTTGTCATCAAGGTGATATTTAAAGGAAGATAGTAAATCATGAAGAACTATATTCTAGAAGTTAGGGAGTACTGGGTTAGAAACCTCTACCTGCAATGTGTTTTATTTACCTGTTGATGT
This sequence comes from Protopterus annectens, assembly GCF_019279795.1. Classification (NCBI taxonomy): domain Eukaryota; kingdom Metazoa; phylum Chordata; order Ceratodontiformes; family Protopteridae; genus Protopterus; species Protopterus annectens. The sequence continues at coordinate 39,026,207 of NC_056743.1, read as the reverse complement.
AGATTTAGGTCCCTGGTTCTGGCACTGATGAAAGCACTAGGCTTACAAAGATATAGGATGGACAAGACAAGTGGGTCTGTAATGACACAATAAGTGAGAGAGAAGCTCCCCTCAAAAGTCTGAATAAAGACAAAAAAGGGGAAAAGAGATCTGATGTTGTAAATCTTTGTTCATTCATTGCAGATAGGACCTCGGTTCCATCCTCAGAACCGATATGGCCGTTTCCCAGCTTGTGCAAGCCAAAAACTCTCAACTAAGACCTACCCATAATGCCCCTCTCCTAGTTACACCAGATTTCTTTTGCCGCTTTCCTAGTCAGACGTGCTAGCCATCTCCCTAAAAGCTAAGTAAAACATTGTTAATTTTAAGACAGTTTCTCTTCAAAATTATTTAATTTTAGTCGTTAGCCTTTTCTCATTGCCGCCTATAACCTAAGCCTATTTCCTACCCTTTTCCTTGGTAATTTAATTTTTTACCTTTTCTGGTAATGTCCCTGTCTTTGACAGGCCTTTCCTTTTTACTAGTGGTATTTTTTAAAATAACATCACTGGTATTTTCTCCCTTAATTTTTCTATAAGATAGCCTTGTTGCCTTACCATGTCAGACAAAGCTAAGTTGGGATTTAAACAGTGTGACAAGTGTGGATGTAAGATGCTAACTCAGATACACATGTTCGTTGTGTCTACTGTTTGGGAGTGGATCATATTAAAGCTGACCGGGACATTTGTGCTAGTTTTAGTAATCGGACACTAGCAGAATGTAAAAATAAACTTATTTTAAAAGGTTTACTCAATACACATTTTTGGAGGCTCTATCTGGGTCGGAGGTCTCGCCCCCTCCAAAGACCAAAAAACATTAGGAAAAATGGGGTCACTCAGTTCCTGCATCTCCATCAGTTACTTAACCGAGTTGGCTCTTGCTTTGCTGGCGCTCTTGGGGCAGACTTCTTTGGCACCAGGCTCTGTGTCCTCTCCCTCAGTGCCAACCATGATATTCACTCCTATTTCAGTTCCAACCTTAGCACCAATGACTTTGGTGCCATCCTTGGATCCCACATCAGCTCCGATGACTGTACATGCTTTGGCACCATCCCTGGCCATAGTGCCGACAGTTGCTTCAGCTCCATCAGCTCCAAAACTCGAATACCTGCCAAGGACAAGATATTCTCCAACTTACAACCATTTTGTGGGGCAGAGGTTTAGCCTCATTCTAAAAAGTCCTGATTCCCCTTCAGCAGCCTACCTTAGATCCACTAGGAGTTTTTCTGAACTAGACCTAGTGTGGGTTGTGGACCAGTTTCTGGCAACTAGGGGATTGCCTATTCCAGCTAGACCTTCTGTCACTCCTGGCTCGGAATATTTTACTACATCTTCCCCTGTTTATCCTTCTCCAGCATCCACCCTGAACTCAGTATCGATGTCTACTTCGGTACATACTGTCTCAGCTCTGACAGCAGTGTTTTCCCCTGCCGGCAGTGACCAGCCAATCCTTTCTCGGAGTGGTGCTTGGACCATCCGTACCTTGGTACCTAGTCCGGTGCCTATTTTCTTGCTGGCACCGTCTATGTCCATGGTTCCAGTGGCTTCCAGTTCTCTCGGAATTTCTCAACTAGAGATGGGCTCTTCAGGCTGGGGTGTGACAGTTCTGAGGTTGTCCCTCCCAGTTCCGGGCTCCCATATCTTCTCGAGTGGGCCTGCTGTACAGGTGTTGGATAGGGTCCTTCATTCCGAAGGCTCACAGTCAGCACCAAAGACATCAGTGTCAGAACCCCCAACTAGTATGCATCTCTCCCAACCCGCTATTTCGGGACCCCAGGCATGGGAGTCACAAGAGCCTCCTTTGAAGAGAACCCCTTCTCTGGAGTCCTCCTCAGAAGATCCCACTGGAGAGCCACCCCAGAAGAAACAGTGCAAAAGGAAGCACCTTGATTACCTGGAGGAATCTATCACAGAAGACATTGATTGTGATGAGGGGGCAGGGTCCCCATGGTCTCCCCCAGATGACGTTTCATTCAGAGACATTCTTGAAATCCTCAAGCAGTGGGGGGACTGGAAGTCCTCTAACCCTTCTTCTGAGGAATCGGTGTTCCTGCAGGCCTTCCGTACCCAGCCATCTATGTCCTGGGTGAGCCCACTGGCAGATGTCCTTGTTAAATTAATTGTGCAGCATGCCTGGAAGGCCACAGACAATGTACAACCTGTCCCCCAAAGGCCAGACAAAATTTTATCTACACCTGAAGACCAGCCCCACTGGTCCACGCAGTTGACAGTTGATTCTATGGTCATGGCGGTGGCCACCGAGAGGGAACTGGTAGAAGATAGTTCCACTGTCCATCCTCCAAACAACGAGTCCTGGACCATGGACAGACTAGGGAAGTGGACCTATGCTTCAGTGACCTTTGCCATTCGGTCGCTGAACTATCTGGCACACTTTACTCGCCTCCAAAAAGACCTAATTTTCAAAATGTCTTCCTCTTTGGTGGGGGTACTGCCTGATGAGTTGCATGATACTGTCACCTCACAGCTAGCTACCCTTGAATCCATCTCAAACTCCTCAATGTGTTTGATATCTCACACCACCGAGGGGGCAGCTTGAGCTGTCGCATCTGGTGTTGTCATGAGATGCTTGGATGCAGTTGTGTGACTTCACAGACCCCTTTAAATCTTCCTTCATCAATGCACCTGTCGACGAATCTGCACTTTTTGGACCCAAGGTATGAGACACATTTGCACGTAGTGAGAAAGATGGAAAGACCTTGTCTGCTGTGGACATACTCTTTTCCAACCCCCAAAGGTCCTACTTCAGGAACTAGAAGGGAGGAAAGATGTGGTTCAAGAAATCCCAAGGATCCTTTCGAGACACTCATGGTGAACAATCCCCTCAGGGCAGTGGGGGCAACTGATATGGAAGACTCCCCTTTTGGGGTAGAGGGGGTCCAAGTAACCAGGGTGCTAGAGATTCTTTCTCCGGCAGACCCTAACAGCGTTCCTGAGTAGCGGTCCGTTTGCTTTCCTCTGGAAGCAGTCGGGGGTTGTTTTTCTCTGCATCTACTAGCCTGGCATCTTATTATTACTGATGTTTGGGTGCAGAGAATAATATCCAGAGGCTACCAAATACCATTCAATTTAACTCCCAGACCCATCACACAAATCTCCGATGTACCACCCAATTAGAGGGAACTAGCAGCCTTAGAAATAGAAGAGCTGCTAAGAAAAAGATTCATCCAACCAGTCCCACCAGACCAGACAGGATCCATGTTTTACTCGAGGTTCTTTTTAGTGCCAAAAAAGACAAGGGACTGGAGACCAATCCCGGATCTCAGCCTTTTGAACAAATTTATCAAACCACAAAAATTCCGGATGGTCACAATACAGTCCATTCTTCCCTTCATAGGGAGGGACAATTGGATGTGCTCTATAGACCTCCAGGATGCATACTACCACATAAAGATGGATCACCACTCCCGGAAGTTTCTCCACTTCCAGCTGGGAGCCAATCACTACTAGTTCAGGGCACTGCCATTTGGTCTCTCGACAGCCCCATGAGTGTTCACCAAATGTATGGCAGTTGTGGTAGCTCATCTTCAACTACAAGGATTCCAGGTGTTTCCCTATCTAGACGATTGGCTTCTTACCACTCCGACCAGGAATCTCCTAGTCCACAACCTCTCTTACACTCAAGCTCTCTGCTTGGGGATTGCAATCAACAAAGACAAATCTCAAATGTCCCCAATGAAGACACTGGAATTTATTGGAGCGGTCTTCGACACAACATCATGTCAAGCTTCTCTTCCCCCTCACAGGCTTTTGAAAATAAGACACCAAATCTAAGACCTGTCAAGCTTCTCTTCCCCCTCACAGGCTTTTGAAAATAAGACACCAAATCCAAGACCTTCTTCCTCAGACCTATGTACCAGCATGTCTTGTACTGCAACTCTTGGGCTCCATGGTAGCTGCCATTACGTTGGTACCACTGGCGAGACTGCACATGAGAATCCTGCAGCGGCTCCTTTCCGCACAATGGTCATTGCTAACTCATCCATTCAATCACATGATACGCCTTACAAACCATTGCAAGGAAGAAATGCTATGGTGGATGAAGCCACAAACAAATCTTTGGTGTTGACCATTCTGTCTTCCCCAGCTCACAGCCATGGTGACCACAGATGCTTCCCTGTTGGGGGGGGACATTTCCAGGGAAAGACTGTCCAAGGCACCTGGTCCCCCATGGAGGCCAACTTGCACATAAATGTCCTGGAACTGAGGGCAGTTCTCTTATCGTTGCAAGAGTTCCATGCATCCCTACCCTTGGGGACCATTGCAATTCAGTCAGACAACATGTCAGTCATCTGGTATATCAACAAGCAAGGTGGAACCAGATCTTACCCCTGTGTTGGGAAGCCATGAGGATTTGGCACTGGGCGATAGGTTCCAACTGCTTTCTTATAGCAATGAACATTCCTGGAAGTTCCAACCTTATTGCGGACAATCTGAGCAGGAACATCCTGATGCCTCACAAGTGGTCCCTCAACCCTGTAACAGCAGATCAGATCTTCCAGCACTGGGGCAAGCCTTGCTGGGACCTGTTTGCTTCCCCTCTAAACTACAAATGCAAAAGCTATTTTGCCCTGATCCCCCCTCAGGTGGAACCACCGAGGGACGCAATGCATGATTGGCCCACGGGTCTTCTGTATGCACTTACATCAGTGAGAAGAGTATCTGCGCTGCAGGCCTTGAGTGTCAAGAGTCCTTACTTGATCTTCCACATGGATAGGGTGTCCCTTCGTACTGACCCTTTTTTCTTGCACAAGGTCATTTCTGTTTTTTCCATTAACCAATCTATTGACCTGCCGGTTTTCTTCCCTCGGCATTCTAATAGAGGGGAGTACCTTTTGCACACCCTTGATGTGCATCGGAAGCTTCATTGTTATTTGGACAGGAGTAAATCTTTCAGGAAAACATCAATTGTTTGTAGCCTTTGCAGGACCCAGATTGGATAAACCTGTTTCCAAAGTAACTTTATCCTCTTGGCTTAGAAATGTCATTACCTTTATCTACCAACAGAATAAGCTAGTCTTACCTTCTAGAATAAAGGCTTATCATAAGAGATCAATGGCTACTTCTATAGCTTTTCATTCCAGAGCCTCTATGGATGATATATGCACAGCAGCCACTTGGGCAAGACCTCATACCTTTATATCTCATTACAAATTGGATTTGGCCTCCAGGGGATGAGCATCTTTTGGCTCTGTGGTGCTCAGGAATATCCTTCCTTAGGGCCACCCAGGATTCAAGTAGCTGGGGACTCGATCCTATCTGTAATGAATGAACAAAGATTTACAACATCAGATAAAGAAGTCATGTCTTACCATAACATTCCATCTGTGTTGTAGATCTTTGCTCATTCATTACTTCCCGCCCTCCTACCCCCCTGCCTTGAATCCTGGTGGACTTTAGAAAAACCTGGTTAGGGTATTTGCTCAGACAGAGCCTCCTACTATTTTTTTCTATTACTACATCTTTTGTCTAGGGCAGGCAAACTTGATCTGGAGTAACTAGGAGAGGGGCATTATGGGTAGGTCTTAGCTGAGAGTTTTTGGCTTGCACGAGCTGGGAAATGGCCATATCAGTTCCAAGGATGGAACCGAGGTCCTATCTGTAATGAATGAACAAAGATTTACAACACAGATGGAACGTTATGGTAAGACATAACTTCTTTTTTCCAGTCTCTCTTGGTAGTTCAGTGACTTATGCCTGTAATATTTTTGGTGCATTGTTTGATATGTTTAGTGAAATACATCCCAAAGGAGGAATTGTACTCCATAACTGTGCTAATCAATGTTGACTATAAGGGAGTGATGTTTTTTGGCATTTAAGTTATTTTTGTTTTTTTCTAACCCTACATCATATGGGATAGAAGTGGCCATTTCTGCCATGAGAAGTTAAGATAGAGAACTGGCTAACCAGTTCATAGGGTGATTTCAAGTTAAATACATAGGTTCATAGGTTCATAGGTAGGTACTAGGGCCTATATAAGCCTAGCCAAAAAGGTACTCTGGCTTTCGCCACCCAAGAAAATTATTTTCCTGTGCCCCTGTCGAGCAGAGCTACAGAAGTGATGCCTGGGGTGAATTTCCTATTTCCCATCCAATCATCAAGATTTTTCTTGAAGAGTGCTAATGAGGAGCTTTGTTTGATATAGATAGGTAGTTTGTTTCAGAGTATGGGAAGTCTCTGGGAGAGGAATCTATCCCTCCAGCATGTTCTGTTTATTGTGGTGACAAGATTTCTGTTGCTAGAGCATGTAGGTTGGAGGGATTGGGATTTCTTTAAGTGGAGTATGCCCAACAGCTCTGGGTTTGACATAGCTTTGTATGTTAGGCAGAGATTGCCTCTGAGTAGGTGATATGCGATGGAGTAACAGTCTGCTTAGGGCATCTGTTTGAGGCTGGTAGTCCTCTTTGTGAGGTATTTCTGTGGCCTTTCCAGTTGTTGTAGATGTCTTGTGAGGTACATAGCAAAAGAGGCGTTATACTCTATAATGAGTCTAATGAGTGACGAGTAGAGGGGGAACAATGACCTATTTTTTCCTGGATGAGAAACCTTTTGTGATGAGGTGTGCCACATAGAAGGATTTCCTGACTATGTGGCGATGTGATTATCAAAGGAGAGACTACTGTCCACCTGTGTCCCAAGGTCTCTTATCACACTTTCTGTAGACTACCGCCTATGTTGTAGTTCATGGGTACAGCGTTTTTACCAAAAGGGATGACAATGCACTTTTTGGCACTGAGCTTGAGGCCATGGCTCTTACACCAGGCATCTGTCTCAGTGAGGCCCTTTTGTAGGATGTCCACATCATTAGGATACAAAGGATATCTTTCTGTGTACTGAAAGGCATGAGTAAAGTGGTGAATTTTTCCATGCTCAAAGACAGAGAGCAGAGAAGTGGAAACTAAGGAAGTGAGAAAGAGCTAACTTGCGTTGAAGATGGCTGCTGCTGTGGTTCTTAGTAAGATGAGAATCATCATTTCTGTGATGCTTCCTGAAGAGGTGAAAGGTTTCAGATTCAAAGAGAGATTCCAGCCCTATTACAAACCAGGTGTGCAGAAGATTGTTATAGATAACAGGGGCAACTAGAGTCTGGCATTCAAGTAATTAAGCATAAGTCTAAATGGTGCTAGTCTGTACTGAGATGGAATTACTCACTGCCTGCAATAAGTTTTGCCAGATCTGTCCATTTTGCTGGATTACTAATGATTCCTCCTGTCATGAAAGGAGATACTGCCAGCCCAGCTATCTGGAATTTTGTAAATAATTATATGCCATTTGTGAATATCAGCAGGATTCATATAAGAGATTTGTATTACAAATGTCAGGTGTATATCAAACTGCTGGTACATAAGTGTGTGTTGAAAAGGTTTTTGCAAAGTCCTTAAAATGTAACCACAGCATGCCCTACTGGAATAGAACAGAAATGTACCTGTACTATTGTAACTGTTTAAATGTGTATATTTTTAACAGTAGACACTGGAATACAGAAGGTTAACTTCAGAGAAATAGCTGAAATTAAATTACTTTATGGCCAGGCCATAAAAATATGTTATCTTTCAGTTTCAGTGCAGCAAGAGACACAATGTCTAAAACTAAGGAGATTTCTGTATTGTCTTGGAAGTGTTTTATTGTTTTATGATTTCCACCATTTGCCAAAGATCTGAGGGAAAGCCCTTGTCTATGTATTTACACAGGTAGATGCTAAATACTTCTAGCTTCCAGCAGTGGGGGGTTTCACCTGGGATAGAGTCAGATGAAAAGAAATGAGGTCAATATGCAAGCTATCCCAGCAGTAATATTTGAAATATTAATTTATGAACTCTCGGACAGAGACAGAACATTCTGTATTCTGTCTTGGACCTGACAATATCCATTCACCATAAATTTGCCTTGCTATGATTAAATAATTCTAGGGAACAGTATAATTCTTTTAGATACAGTCAGGAATATAACAACACTCAGTTTTGATGTTTTTCTTTATTTACCTAAGATTGTCCTGCAATGTTGTTTTAAATATTTTCTGTGATTTTGAACTCTGATGTCACTGTAATTATGTACTGAGTACTTTCTTGTTCTTTTATTATTTATTTATTATTAAATATATTTAAACCTTTCATTGTGGCCGATCTGTCTATAGATATTTAAGTTCTGAGAGTACTTGCATATTTATTTGGTGACACTATGTAGGCCATTCCTAATAGCCTTGCTCTTGGTCAAACGACCATTTGTATTGATAGTAATATTACACAGTAAGATTGGGCACCCTTTGTGAAGGACCTTAAAGTAGCTGATAAGGGGTTCTGGTGGCAGTGATAACTACCTCATAGTCTGGGCAGAACAAGGCATAGGTAGTAAACCTGTGCCAGCCTTTCCCAGGTGTGTGTGTATAAAACAAATCTCCAAGAGTGTGTGTGTCAGCTACTTGGGCAGGGACTTGAAGCACTGGTTGGACAAGAGAGTGTTAGAGGTCTTGGGTTGGAACCCTGGCTAAGGACTCAACTCTATAGCTGTGCCAATGGGGAGTGTTATTGGGGATCTGGAGTAAAATGGAGAAACCAGCCCTGGACTGATTGTGGTCTCTATCTGCATCTGGTAGGGTGTATAACTTGTCATCCTCCCAGTGTATGTCCCCCACTGGTGCCAGTGGTGAGGACTGAGGCTCCTTGATTACTGTTGCCAGCAGTGGGGCATCACATCTCCATGTGTGTGTGTGTGTGTGTGTGTGTGTGTGTGTGTGTGTGTGTGTGTGTGTGTGTGTACGCACAAGAGTGGTTAGAAATGATGTTGAAGTCCAAATTACATTATTGGAGTGTTATTGATTTCTAGAGCTGAAGACAATTGTGATGAAACCTCTTGGAAGAGCTACAGTGATGTGAAGTAGAGTGTGTGTCTGGTTTGTTGTTCTGCATTGACTTATGCCTCAAGCTTTAAGTTTGGGTATGGGTGGAAGGGCTACAAGGCAAACAATTGCATAAAATGTCTCTTTACTATGTTTAAAGTGAAATATTATTTGGACCTTTCTTGTTTAAGGAGAACTTTCAAGAAGGAGAGGAGGGGAGTGAACTAAAATTTTTAGCATTGTAAATATATAATATTTGCACATTAAAGGACTATGCAGCTAACATTTTTGCTTTGTTTTTCAATTCTGTTATGCTTTTCCAAATGTTTACTTTTTATCCTGTGGATTTCATTAACGTTGTGTATTTAAAAAACAAAGCTTTGTAGGTAGAAGATTTAATAGCTCTGAGACAGTGCAGCTGTGGAATAATACAGCAATAACCCATGGCTTGTTGTCAGTAATGCTGGATTTACTCATGGTTGCTGTGGTTTAGTCACAATGATGAAGCCTGAGTGGCCAACTATGGGTAAATCCAGCATTACGCACACCCAGAGATGGGTTATTGCTATTACACTATAACATTATTTAAGAATGTCAAAGGAAAAACAACTTCAAAAAGATCAACACACGGTAGGTTCAGGTTAAGGCACTTTAATCTTGCAGCAAGGAGACAAAAAAACGTGCTAATACAAAGTTTGTCTAACTAGAATCAGGAAGTGAAGCCATTCTTATACATTTCTTACAAGACATTGCCTACTAAGCTGACGTAATAAATCACAAGTTTTTACAATATTATTTTACTAGCAGCTGTTTGTCCATTATTTTCTGCTGGCACTATCAAGTTTATAAAAAAACTTCCTAAGAAAAACAACGTGGCCTTGGAGACCACTGGTTAGATACAACTTCTCACTATATGATGTTACCATTCAAGGTACTATGGCTAATTTGAGCACAAAGCAAGCACAGATTATAGTTCATTTCTTCAAGCAGTCTTTGTTCAACTGCATCTATCTTTTCTGCAGCTGTGCATGTTCTCATAACACAAACAGAGCTGACTGTTCAAGTTCAATAACAATATAGAAAACAGTATTGTTCTAGTCATTATTTTCCTGACCTAGCAGATAATCACCTGCTTCTCAGTAAATTTCCAAAAGGCATAAACATGAATTTTGTTGTGCTAGCAAATACTAGGTCAGAGAGCATCTTGCAGTTTCAGAAAGCATCTTGTAGTTTCATACAAAACTAAGCTGTACATAAAATAGAATGAAATGTGTTAACCCTTTTAGCTTCTAATAAGCACTAAACGTATACATTAATACATATTTTTCTGACATTTTCCCCCTGTTCATACTTTTTATTCTATTTTCAAAAGCATAAACAGTTTGCTTCTTCTCCTAACTTCTTCCATTCAGAATTTGCAGTTAAGAGAGTCATTCAGTTTAAACTTATGAAAGTGTTTCATTTTTCAACAGTTCTTCAAATTCAGTACTTTGATACGAAGTCTCAGAAACTGACATGTCTATAAAATCTTTAATTAATCTTTTCATGCAGGGAATACCACAGCAAACACACACTCCCAGTAGGAGTAATCCCACACAAATGGCAATCAGGATGTTCATTAGGATGGTACCCCACCCCCCAAATAAATTCTGGAAAAAAATCCGTCAGTGGGTTTGGGCCTGGTTTGGTCATGGCCGACACCTGCTGAATTACCTCGAGGTGGTCATTTATCTCATGCTGGTTGTCAGGAATATATGAACAGCACTCCTCTTTTATTAAAGCACAAGTACTGCCTTTCGCCACTAGGGTGAAGTTGAGAGCCATGCGGTTTTGAAGCACCACAGTTCTCATAGCGTTCAGTTCATCAGTTACTAATTCGAGAGCAGAAAAAGTTGCATTGCTCATTACTTCGAGAAGTTTGGACAGTTTTCTCAGCTCCCAAATCGATTTTACTGCGCCATATGCAGGGGCTATACCTGCCCACGATATGATAGTATCACTCAAGTCCATGTGTGTCAGTTTATCTTTGTTTTTCACAGAGTTATGGTTTCTCCAGCCTGCTTCGATTCATCCCACTGGATTCTCAGATTTCTTGATTGTATTTCCAGGTTTCTTGGTGACCCCTCTGACATTTTGAATTCTTCCCTGAGGCAAAACTGCAGTGTGTCGAATGGCCGGAACCAGGTAACCCAAAAAACAACTGCTGGACCAATTCTCAGGTAGCCATTTGTATGCCTTTTTCCCACACACAAAATAACAATCCTCTACTTTAGTATTAATATATACTTGCCCTGCATGAAACATTTTTCTATCAGTGATAAATAGCTGTTTAAAAAGAATAGGATTATGTTGTACTTCACTAACTGTTTTGTGCATTGATTTAAGAAACGAGTCATAGTTTGTATCACAAATGGAACCTGCATTATTAGCTTTGGTATAACATTTGTAAGGAACAGTCACATTACAATTGCTCCAACCCACCTGAACAGTATCATTTTTGTAAAAACATACAATTCCCTTTTGTGTAACAGGCAGGTACAATGCTATTTTGTCTTGTGATTTCACAGCCGTAGTATCAAAAAACAAATTTTCCCAGGTCTCATTGACCCCTAGGGGGACAGCAGTCATTAATAATCCCCCATATGCTGTTGGTATAGCTGTACAAACCCAACAATTTGAAACATTAAAAGTCTCAGCATACGCATGTTTGATTGCTTGGTAAGTGTTAAAGTTTGGATGCCAGTCTATGAGTAAAGCATCACGTTTATTCAGTTCAGCTCGTGTGGCAGGAAAAAGGAAAGGCCACAGCAAAAAGATTATTATTGTCAGTATAGTTAACAGAATGATCATGCAATACTTCTGAGGTTGTTCTGTATTCCTATTTGCTCCATATCTGGTAATTTTGTTCTTGTGTAACAGTAACAAGTTTTTTGTCCAGTTCAAAGTTTTTGACCAGTTTACAGTGTGTCAGATGAATCCAGGACACTCGCTCTGCAATCTTGACTGCAGTGGGCATTGACAGTAGCACTTGGTATGGCCCTTCCCACTTCAGTGACGTCCATTTCTTCTTTTTGATGACTTTCACCCAGACCCACATGCTGGGACTACTGCTGCTTCCGATGGTTTGGTTTGTTTTTTATCTGAAACAGAATTTAACTGCAAAAGTTGTTTATTACTTAGTAGTCATCTCGTATATTCTGTGAGTGAACTGTCGGCCTCCTGGTCTGCAGGCATGAGAGGTTTCCACTGAGGTATATAGTATGCCCTCCCAAATAATTTTTCAAAAGGAGTTAAACCCTTTGCGTTTGGAACAGTTCTCATGCTCAACAGTGCCAGAGGCAGGCAGTACACTCAATTCTTTTGTGTCTCACTAAATAACTTCCTAAGTTTACTTTTCAAAACCCCATTATGCCTCTCTACTAGTCCTGCAGATTGCGGATGATATGCACAATGGTTGTTCAAGGAAATTCCGAAATATCAGCTCAACTGTTGTATAGTTTGATTTACAAAGTGTGTGCCATTGTCACTGTAGATCTTTTCCAGTATGCCAAATCTAGGAATAATTTCTCTAACAAGGACTTTTGCAACAGTAGCTGCATCTGGATTTTTGGTCGGAAAACCTTCCACCCATCTGGAAAACATATATATAATGACAAGACAATACTTCTTATTTTCACATTTGTTCAATTCTATGAAATCCATACAGATAGTATGGAATGGGAACGGTGGTGCAGGGAAACTCCCTTGCTTAGGTTTCAATGCCCCTTGTGCATGATGCTTGTTACAAACATAACATGCCGCACAAAAATTTTTTGTGTAGTTTATAAATCCATATGCTGTGAACACTCGATTCACTAACTGTACCATCCCCCCTGTTGAGACATGGCACTGCCCATGGCTCAACAAAGCTGCATATCTAAACAAATTAGATGGCAAAATCAGTTTTTCTTCTTTGGAGATGTACAGCCCTTTCTCAAGAATTGCTCCTTGTTTTATCCATTTCTGTTTTTCTACTTTCGTAGTAAGTGTCTGCATTGTTTTCAACAGTTCTAAATCTAAAATCTCGGAAGGTTGTAATTCCTCACTCAAAAGAAATATTTCTGAAGCTGAAGCTGTCTGCTTTGCAGCTGTATAAGCTCTCGCATTACCTTTTGAAATCCTATCCTGTTGCTTGGTACGCATTTACAAATAGCTACTTTTTGAGGTAACTGAATAGATTCTAACAAATCTAAAATAAACTGCGCATTATTAATCGGTTTACAAGTAGATGTTATCATTCCTCTATTCTTCCACTGTTGCGCAAAAACATGTACAGTAGAAAAAGCGTACTGGCTGTCAGTAAAAATGTTTACACATTTACCCTTTGCCAAGGTACATGCCCTTGTCAAGGCAATCAATTCTGCTGCATGTGCAGATAAGTTGTGTGGTAAAGACTTTGCTTCTAAAATCTCAGTATCAGAAACTACTGCATACCCCACTAGGTTCTGCCCTGTAGGACCCCTTCTGCATGAGCCGTCCATGTAATATGTCACCTCGGCATCATCCAAGGGAACATCCGTTAGATCTTTCTAGGCAGTGTTTTTTGCTCAATCTCCTGCAGGCAGCTGTGTGGTGTGCCGTCTGCAGGGGTTGGGAGCAAGGTAGACGGATTCAAAGTTGTGCATCGTTCAATCGTCATGTGAGGTTGGCTCAACAGTATAGTCATACAGGAAAGATGTCTAGCAGGAGAAAGATATGCTACTTTTTCTTGCAGTAAAATAATCATGACTGCATGAGGCACTCTCAATGTGAGAGGGTGGAACAACACTACTGAGGCTGAAGCCTGCACTGCCATTGCAGCTGCGACTACTGCTTGTACACAGTGGGGCAGGGATCGCACCACTGGGTCCAGCTGTGATGAATAGTAAGCTAGGGGGCGTTGTTTGTCCCCATGTTGTTGTGTTAACACTGATGTCATATAACCTTGTTTACAATCTACAGTTTGAAAAACGTGTTTATGATAGTTTGGTAATCCTAAAACTAATGAGGATGCTATCAATTGTTTTAGCTTGCAGAAAGCTGATTCTGCCTGTAGTGTCCATTGTAATAAATCTTGTGCTGCCATAGGTTTCTTGTATATCAAGTTGGTCAGTGGAGCAGACTCCAAGGCATAGTTTGGAATCCAACTCCGACAGAAATTAGTCGTACCCAGGAAGGACATAATTTCCATCTTGGTAGTCGGTTTAGGTGCTTGTAAAATTGCTATTTTCCTATCTTCATCTAATGTTCTGCCTTCTTTGGATATTACATATCCCTGGTATTTAACTTGCTTTCTCCAAAGCTGCAACTTGTTTTTGTTTACTTTATGTCCTTGAGTGGCTATAAAATGTAATAATGCTATGGTATCTTCTCTGCATTCTTGCTGGGTGGGGGCTGCCAGCAGTATGTCGTCTACATAAAGTAAAATCTGACTGCCTCTCGGTGGGCTAAATCCCACCAAGTTGCTTGCCATCTCTTGTGAGAATATTGTTGGATTTTCACAATATCCCTGTGGTAGTTGCATGTATGTATACCTTTTCCCCTGAAATGTGAATGCAAACCAATGTTGGCTGTCAGTGTGTATCGGTATCGAAAAGAACGCATTGTTATTATCTACCACAGAAAAATACTTCTGTTGAGGCTTCAAATCATTTAATAGGGTGTGTGGATCTGGCACCGTAGGTGCTCTAGGTATTACTGCGTCATTTACAGCTTGTAAATCTTGGACCATACGCCATTCTCCATTTGCTTTCCTGACAGGAAATAAGGGTGTGTTACATGGTGAATCGAGAGATTCTACCAGTACTCCTTCCTTAAGTAAAGCTGCTATTATAGGTTTGATTCCTACTTCTGCATCTTTCCTTAAGGGATACTGTCTCTTTTGTGGTCTAAATGCTGATTTTGGCGTGATAGTAACCGGTCCTGCTGTACGAATTAATCCTACATCTGATTTCCCTGTTGACCAGAGAGTTTCTGGTATGCTCCGTAAGGCATTCTCTTCCTCTTCTAGTAAGAGTGCTAATCAGCTGTCCTCGCTAGACTGCAAGTGTACAGCTGGGTGTGTCTGTGTTATCCAATTTAACTTCTGCTTCTGTGCTCCCTGTTCTGACAGTTCTAACTCCTAGGTCTGCCCATTTTGGATTCTGGCGTGTAGCTCGCAAGACAGTTCCCTGCGAGCGACATTGCTGAAACCAAATGGCTGCAGCAGCACTTTGCCATAGTGCAATTTGGCTGAAAAATATAGCCACTGCAGCTGTAATCCATGAACAGGCAGATACAGCCGTACGGGATGTGTAACGCATTCTTCTTCTCATTCAAGGAATGCATTTATTTAATTATTTATTTATTATGTTGTCAGACTGACAACAAAATAAATAAATAATTAAATGCATTCCTTGAATGAGATGAAGGCATGTGTTACACATCCCATACGGCTGTATCTGCCTGTTCATAGATTACAGCTGCAGCGGCTATGCTTTTCAGCCAAATTGCACTAGGGCAAAGTGCTGCTGCAGCCGTTTGGTTTTGGCAATGTAGCTCACAGGGAACTGTCTTGCGAGCTACACGCCGGAATCCGCCCATTTCACATTCTTGTCCTTAGTCAAACTAACATGTGGTAATCAATTAGATTTATAGAGTGCAAAGAACTCCTGGGGCAATGAACAGCTAACTACACTGTTCCCTTCTGTGACCCAGTACAGATTACGTTATACTAATCTGTTTGCATGGTTTCTAAACAGTTCTTGCTCATATTCTTTATCAGGTCCTGGTGTGTTACAATAATACAGAGTACAGTGCAACAAATGCTGTTTATCAGTGTCAAGGGAGGGGGACTTACTGATGGCTACGTTCATCAGCTCTTTGGTTACTGCCCCTGGACCAGTCATGACCAAGTCCTGGCTGTACCAATAAAATGTTTCGCCCTCCAGTCGCACTACAAAAGTATCCATTTGTCGCTGTGCTTCCATACCCTGCATAGTTGGAACTACTGCTATGCCAAATATCTGCATAAGATCTCTGCCCAAAAGGTTTACCGGGCATTTTGCAGAAACAACAATTTTGCTTTTCTGGGTCATCCCTGAAACAGGGTCAGTTATTGCTATGTTATGGGAGAGTGGCTCCCGATACAGTTGTCCATTAGCTGCTTTCACTAATATGTAATCAAGTGATTCTGAATTTTATGATAGTTTAGAAGGATGCATCAGGGTCCGTGATGCCCCTGAGTCACACAGAAATTTGAATTCCCTCCCCTCTACCAGAAGTGTAACTTCTGGTTTTGTATCTACTAAGTAGAGCTCTAGGCTCAATAATGCTAAGTCTAAAATTTCACTTTCTTCACTATCTGTGATTTCTTGCACTTCCTCTATTTCTTCTGTCACATTCTCTACTCCCTCTATCACACTTGCATTTGTCTTTTCTCGGTTATTCCCTTCTAGTGATTCTTGGCTATCATATAGTCAGTCCTCACCCTCCTTATCTTCCACGGCTACCTTCTTGTTTTGCTTGCAATCCCTTGCTAAATGTCCCTTTTTTCTGCACCTAAAACATTCACCCCTTTTCTTTCTCTCTTCAAACTCCTCTGATTGCTTATCAGATTGTTTGTTTCCTTGGGCATTTTTCTTGCCCTTTTTCCTGGACTGTACTACATTAACTTCTGCTCCATCTTCTACAGAAAGTACTTGGGCTTTCTTTCTCTTTTTACTGTTAAAATGCCTTTCGGCATGTCTAGCATATTCAAGTAGTGACTGTAATCTACTTGTACGATGGTCTACCATGTGCTTTGTAATAAAGCTGCTTATAGGTAAAATACTGCCTTTGAAAAATGCATTCTTTAGATGCTGCTCATACAGGGAATCATGTGTTTGGTCTTCAGGTACCTGCATTCCACAATGGTTATTAAAACACTCTAATAATCTAGCATAATATCTGTCAACAGTTTCACCTTCTTGTTGGATGCATTGATTAATGCAAGTCCAGTCTGCCCTAGGCTTCCATTTCTCAGAGATTCGGTCTGTTAGACCTTTTACTCTGTTATCCAGTTCTGAGTTGCTATGTGGGAGTGGCTTGTGTTCTGCGTCACAGGGATTCCAGTTGCCACTGATCATGTGCCAATCTGGACATACGATTTGTCTGACTACTTTTTCTACTTCTTCTCCATTTAATGATAGCTTAACCTCATGCCCTGTAAGTCTTCTAAGAATTTTCTAAAATTAACTTTTGGATGGGGAATTCCCTCCGTAGCTTTCTGGATGTCTTCTGGTGTCCATGGTCTATATACCAGGAGAGTTGGGTCCTGCCCTTCCTGTCCTGCCTGAGGATTTGGTACTTCTATGAGCGGACATATCTCTTCTTCACTCATAGCTCGTGAATTTTTGTTCATTTGATATAACTCAATATCCCCTCTTAAGTTACATGTTCGAGACCTTGTCTCGACGGGATCTCTGACAAACGGTCTTGGCTTCGCAGAGACAGCCGGGTATAGCGGAGGTGGACCAGCTTGCCCACTCGCTTCATAATCTGGTAATGGAAGTGGAGGGGGCAGAGGGGCTGATGCTATTACCAAATTATTGTCCTCTTTATCTAGAAACATTGCTTTTGAATTATTACCTTTTTGTTCCCTACGGTTTGCTTCCTCAATCCACCTGTGTGCCTGAGGAATGCCTAATTGATGTTGCTTTTTTACCTGACCTTTTGCGTCAGTTTTAAGCTGTGTGACAAGTTTAATAAGTGAGGATTTTTCTAATTTGCCATCAAATTCAAATTTATTAACCCATTTTGTATAGTACCTAACATTGTCGGCACGCTGTAATTGCATATATTTTGCATCTTCAGTTAACGGCGGATCTTGGGAACTTTTTGTGCACTTATTTCCCATATTGTTCTGACTGTTAAAATGTTACATAACCCTTTTTATTTTTACGTGGTACCACGATTTCTCTTTTTCACAGTTTATCTAGAATAACTGCCTTACCTATTCTGTTTCCCTGATCTATGACAGGACTGCAATCTTCCTGTCTCTGACTTGTACAAGACAAATCTCCTGACAGATGATACAAATCAAGTCCCTGATCTAAAACAGAAAAAGGTAAATCTCACCTTACCTGAGCCTCCATGATTGATCGTCTGGTTCGAGGAAAAACTGTTAACTCGTCCTCCAGTCGTAGATCAGAACAGTGGCTGGCCTCTTTTGAACGACAATTCAGTCGTAGGTCTTTTAGAGCATAAGCACCAATGTGGTCTCTTCCCCGTACAGTTTCATGCCACCTGGCCCATCTGATCTGAGGCAAAGTGAGAGTTTCCGGTCCGAAAGACCAATCTGTCAAAGGAAAAACAACTTCAAAAAGATCAACACATGGCAGGTTCAGGTTAAGGCACTTTAATCTTGCAGCAAGGAGACAAAAACGTGCTAATACAGAGTGTGTCTAACTAGAATCAGGAAGTGAAGCCATTCTTATACATTTCTTACAAGACATTGCCTACTAAGCTGACGTAATAAATCACAAGTTCGTACAATATTATTTTATAGCAGCTGTTTGTCCATGATTTTCTGCTGGCACTATCAAGTTTATAAAAAAACTTCCTAAGAAAAACAACGTGGCCTTGGAGACCATCGGTTAGATACAACTTCTCACTATATGATGTTACCATTCAAGGTACTATGGCTAATTTGAGCACAAAGCAAGGACAGATTATAGTTCATTTCTTCAAGCAGTCTTTGTTCAACTGTATCTATCTTTTCTGCAGCTGTGCATGTTCTCATAACATGAACAGAGCTGGTTGTTCAAGTTCAATAACATTATAGAAAACAGTATTGTTCTATTAATTATTTTCCTGACCTAGCAGATAATCACCTGCTTCTCAGTAAATTTCCAAAAGGCATAAACATGAATTTTGCTGTGCTAGCAAATACTAGGTCAGAGAGCATCTTGCAGTTTCAGAAAGCATCTTGTAGTTTCATACAAAACTAAGCTGTACATAAAATAGAATGAAATGTGTTAACCCTTTTAGCTTCTAATAAGCACTAAACATATACATTAATACATATTTTTCTGACAAAGAAAGAAATGACTTACTTTTCTTAAATAATGTCTTTGTATAATGGCTCTGTCATGTCCTTCCACTTTCTTTAGGCATCCTGCTGCTTCCTCGATGTACTGCACATGCATATGGGACTTATGTTCCCATGCTTATGCAGTACATCAGTGCTTTGGAAAGGAAGCAACAAGGAAAGGAAGATCTCCATTGCTTTGTTGTGTTTTTTTTAATAAAGTTTGAAGTCTAGACAGTTCAGAGTTATGAGATATGAGAGACAGATAGAGAGAGAGAGACAGGGCAGAAATACAAGGAAAATTAAGTCCATTTCTTTAGTTACTGACTTGATTTTCATTGTCTTTCTGCCTGTCTCTCTCGTACCTCTTACCTGTCCAGGTTTCATACTTCGTACTTCTCAACCTCTTAGCTCCAAGAAAACTGGAAAGCTGTAGCATATATTAATAGAAGAAAGTATGTGTGACCGGACATTTTTCTATTGGAATATGCTCTATTTTACAACAGGCATGCTGGTTGGGCTGACCAATCAGCATGCATGTTTTTAAATGTTAATGATCATCATTGCAAAATATCAATGTTTTATTTACATTATTTTGGTGGGTGGAAAATATGATGCCTTTTTCTGAGCAAAGTAAATATATGGTTGGACTGTTTACAGAGTGCATATAGCTGTCTAGGAGTAGTTTTTATAAGTGGGGGTTTAGATAAGGGCAGGGAATGTTAAATTTTAATCTGATAAGATTCTTAGGATTCTAAAGTTTAATATGAACTCAGATGCTTTGTCTATACACTGGATTACTGGTTGCTCTTTAACTAGATAGGGGTTTACGATATGATGTTTTTTTAGGAGGGTAGGAGGCAGCAATTAGGGTTGGTAAAACAGATTTTTAGGTATAAGGAGAGGGTATTGGTGGGAATTGCCTGGCTATAGTTGACAGCAATGGAGAGATGTGTCCAGGTTGAGCACATAGTTACCCTTTTGAAGGGAATTGCTCACTATATTAGTGATCTTTGGTTGCAAGAGTATGAGTATTAGAGTTCAGGCCTTCCAGATTTAAGGGAACAGGGAAATTACCTTGCTATTCAGGTTTCCAACAGTTTGAGACCCCAAGGGGGAAGACAGACTAGAAATGTTGTGGGAATTGTGGTGGGGGAGATGTTTGCAAAGATAATAAGTTATATCATCAGAGTTAGTGACAGACTCATGGCAGTCAGACTCCAGTGTAATGATAGGGCAGTATTCATAATATCACCCTATGCCCCACAGCAGGGTTGTGATAGTTAGGAAAAGTATGCATTCAGGCAATAGTTGCAGAACCTACTAGACAACGCAACATGAATTGGTGTTAATAATGAGGTGCTTGAATGCACATACCAGGACAGATAGAACAGGAAATGAGGACTGCATGAGTCCACAAGGAGAGGCCATTCTAGAATTCTGTCTACCAAATGCCCTGATGGTGGCCAACACATGATTTAGCAAGAGAGACAGTCACAAGATCACATACAAAAGTAGTGAACATACAACTCAGGTAGACTTCCTTCTAGTTAGGAAATGGCACAGGGGCTAGAGTCAGCAATTGCAAAGTCATCCCCAGTGAAACAGTCAACTCACAGCATAGACTACCAGTTGCCAGTTCTAAGGTCAACAGAGATTAGGCTGAGGACCTGAACATTTACTGATGAGAAAGAACAAGAGTTCAAGGAAATATCCAGGGCTCTAGCACCTCAGGATGGAGAATAAGTAGATGGAGATGCAAAAGAATGGTAGAGCCTCAAAATGGCATCTGTGAGGACAATAAAACAGATAGGTGAGCCAGGTATGGAAATAAGGTACATAAGGAAAGCTATTGGTGAAATGCACACGTCAAGGAAGTCATCAAAATAAAGGAGGAGTGCAGGAAACAGTGGGAGACAGAAAAGACTGATAATGTTCTGTCTCTGTCCGAGAGTTCATAAATTAATATTTCAAATATTACTGCTGGGATAGCTTGCATATTGACCTCATTTCTTTTCATCTGACTCTATCCCAGGTGAACAAAGAAGCTAAGAGAGCAGTTGCAATATCAAAGAACAAGGCATCAGAGGCACTACACTAGCTTCTGGAAAGTGACTCAGCAGATGACACAAAGAAACTATCAGGTTTCAAGGCAAAGATAGAAAGATAAAGAAGATAGTAATCAGACACTCTTCAAGGGATGACAGCAACAACCTGCTCACCAGTCCACAGGACATCAAAGTCAGATGGAAGGAGTATTTCCAGCAGCTTCTGAATGAAGAAAACCCCACAGAAGCTGTATTGCCCCAGAAACAGCCTAGGATGAGAGAAGAAGAGGAGCCCACCCTAGAAGAAGTAAGAACAGCACTAATGAAGATAAAGTCAGGGAAAGCAGCAGGCTCAGATGAGGTCGCAGCAGATATGATAAAGATGTTGGGTGAGTTAGGGAAGAAAGGGCTCCTGAGGGTACTCATAGCATCATGGAGAGAAAGGAGTATCACAAATGACTGGTGAATGCACAAATTAGTGCCAGTGTACAAGAACGAAGGGGACTTTCACAACTGTGGGCAATACAGAGGTATCAAACTCCTATCACATTGCATGAAAGTTCTGGAGATGATGACTGAAAAATGAATATGCAGCAAAGTAGAAAGTAAGATGGGAGGTGAGTAGTTTGGATTCAGATCAGGATGCAAACAGCAGACCAAATATTTGCAGTGAGACAGATATTTGACAAGAAGCTAGAGATGATGAAAGAGTCCAACTGGGCATTTTTAAACTTAAACCATAAGACAAGGTCCCAAGAAAGCTGATTTGGGCAGTCCTGTGATGATTTCAAGTCCCAGAAGCATTTATAAAATTAGTAAGAACATGTACAAGGACCCAAAGACACAAATAAGAACAGTGTTCTGACTCACAGAGGGATTCACAGTAGGAGTGGGGTTGCATCAGCTTTGAGCCCACTGCTGGTCATACTGGTGATGGAGTACATTAGGAAATGGGTTGGCGGGGACAGATCAACAAAGCTGCTGTGTGCAGATGATGTGGCATTACAGACAGAGTCTGAGAAAGAACTTCAGCAAAGGATAGGAGAATGGAATGTACAACAGAAGGCACATGGGATGAAACTGAGTTGGCTAAGGCAGTTTGCAGAAAATGGGAGAAGTTAGAAAAAGATGAAAATTGAGATAAAAGGGAAAAAAGTTTGCTAGGTTAACAGATTCATGTATATGGGAGGGGTCTGGTTGAGGAGAAGGGAAGTCTAAATGAGGAAGTTGCAACCAACTGACACATGTCAGGGGTAGTGTGTGACACAAGAATGTCATAGAAGATAAAAATAACGGACACAGTGCCAGGCGGAGTGTGTGACACAAGAATGTCACAGAAGATAAAAAAAAACTGACACAGTGTCAGGGGTAGTGTGTGACACAAGAATGTCATAGAAGATGAAAAGTAAGATGTACAAAACCTGGACAATACAGTCAGAACAGCTGAGGAAGCTAGAGGTGATGAAGATGAATTGCATTAGTTGGGATGATAGAATACACACTATGGAACAAAGAAATGAAGACATCAAAGTAGAAATCTGAGAAACTCCAACTGCAGAAGAGGTGAAGGAGAGGAGATTGTTATGGTTAGGCACATGTGCAGGAAAGCAGAAGATAATGCGGTGATGATTTGAGATTGATGAGATGAAGAAAAGGGGAAACAAGGACATACAGGCAGACAGATGGATGAATTGTTTGAGAGAAGACTTGCACCTGTCAGGCATGACAGTTGAGGAAAGCAGGAGAGTTGACGTGACACTCTGACCCCATGTAGAAAAATAAGAAAAAGTGGTTCATGATGATGATTTGTTTGTCATGTAAATGATATTTCACATGCTAGAGAAGTGATAAAGTAGCACAGAGTTTGTTTAGAAATGAAAGGGGAGTAGACTAAATAGGGCTAGTTTACAGGGATAGAAAGGAGGAAGACTGAAGAATACAAGGCTTGATAAGCTGTGCCACAGCAATAAATATAGCACAGCAGATTAGGAAATTTAAGGATGATACGGTTGATGGGTGGGTTGGGAGAGAGGGCAAGAAGAGCAGGGTAGCGAATGAATAAGTATGGTAGGGAGCCATGATGAAAGTGATTGGGGGCTTATTTTAGTGACAGAGCTTGATTAATTTATCAGGCTTTGTATATCATCTGTTAGATGGGATGGATCAGAGATGTCAATGTTGGATGGTGTACTGAGGGTAGTGCTATTAAAAAAAGGTTGTGAAAGAAGGCAGAACGAGAAGATAAGACTGGTTTATAGGAATTTAGGTAAGAAGGAGCTGGCCAGTGTATGAGAACTATTGAAGCAGTTGTTGGTGAAGGAAAATGAGCTATGGAACAAGGCAAGAATTTGGGAAGAGCTGTGGATGGCACTTGGAGTGTCCATTCTGGAACACATTTACATTTGTTGCACAGATGCTATATAACCCCCAGCACATTCAAGATGATGGCAGATGGAAAGAGGCTACTTGTTAATGTGGTGCCAAATGGATGGGAGTATTAAATAGTCACATCAGGTGATGCTGTGAGGAATGTCAGAAATGTTCAGAAGGGGTGGTAGGGATGGGGCAGACTTTTATATCTGCAAGAAACTGAAGAACATTTGCTATTTTGCCTGTTTGCTGTTGTGGAGAATGGGAAAAGGCGATACTGGGAGGGGAAGGATGAATTGTTGCTGCTGGTAGGTTTGTTGGAAAAGGATGGAAATGCCACTTCATTTTGAGAAGATGGGAATGTCAAAGGTAAAGACATGGGTTCAACTTTCAATCAGGGGTAGGAAACAGAAAGGAGTTTGGGAGCCAGATGCAGACATGCAGGTGTGGTAAGTAGGTGGTAAGTTAGGATAGAGAAATTGGATGATAAGGAGATTGGAATTTTATACAACAGGGAGGACAAAAGGGGGTGTATATAGGTAAAGTGGAATCATTTGAGGTTGTAAACATGGGCTTGCTAAATAAACAAGTATATTTAAATGAACAGTTTTCTATTGTTTCTTATTTTTTCATATGGTCCAGTTATTGGTGTGCAGTTGGATCACTGTTAGATTGTTATTATAGTTCAGTTAGTGTTATTGTATACCACGTTATATGGTGGAAGATTTTAGGTCAAACTTAACTTTTCAGTTATATAACTAATAGAAATAATCTAGAAAAGAAAAATAGTTGGAAAGACATTATTTCTCTCTATGAGGTCCAAACGTGATTTTGTTATTGTAAGATCAGGTATCATGTTTGCAGACTTTATGCTGAAAGGTACAACAAGATTTGGCACATAAAGGAGAGACTGGCACCTGTTTAGCACAATTTTGGGGTAATTAACAGGTAAAGATATTCAGTCCAGTCTCATTCTAGTTTCTTTCAATCATTTGCAGTTCATATCAATATCCTAAAGTCATATCACTTCTTACAATGGCAAGCCACCATTGATGTGGGTACAATATTTAAGGTAAGTCCCACAACCCCATAGCAACCTTCCATCAGCTGTCAGACTATGTATATCCTACAAAGCAACAGTGTTCATTTGGTACACTTCAGAAAATCTGCAGTAAAATCTCAAAGAACTTCAACATAGCAGCAGTGTTCATATAAAACATTACTTAAGAAATTCTGCATTAAGCCTCCAACAACTTCAGACTCTCCAAGATACCGGTGTAATAGACTTTATTCAGTTAACAGCAACATATCAGAAAACTCCACCATCTCCAAAGCAGACAACAGACTTTCAAGCTTCCAGTATGACATCATACAGCCAAGAAACAGATAAAGATTTAAAAAGCTGTGAGACACCGGGTCACCTTCTTAAAGCAAATTCAAATCATAAAGTTATGTGAACATTCATTTTTGTAACAATGGATTTTCAAGCTAAGTCACACATTAATAAATCTCAGAAAAGTTTAAATACATCAGTAAATGTAAATGGAATAAATATGTCAAACAGTACTTATACAGTAAAACAACAATAAATATGTTATGTAAAGTTAAACATTGGGTAAAGCAGTCTAAATAACTGTGTTCCAGAAATGTTCATTTAAGTTTCAAGGTTATTAGTTCAGGAATGTTAAATATGTCAAGATGCAAAAGGGTTAAATCACAGAAGCAGACTGTAATAGGTATGGCAACAGATTCATAGAATAAGTCAGCTTCTATCAGGATGGTTTCAGACTGTAATAACACAATTTCTTGTTTACAGTCTTCAGAATTCAGTGTAAATGCTACAGCACATGTAGTTCAAAATACAGAGTTACTTCACATTATTGCACATACAGACATTAACACAGTCAGTGTACATAACATGCATATTTCCAGACAAGACATGAAACAAACATTTGCAATGTCTGAAGTTCACGTTATTTCAAATACAGATGTTCAGAATGTAATAAATTCTAGTTTATTGTTTTCAGAAACCAGTACAAATACTGCACTGAGAAAGGATAAGAGGGACCAGAGTGCAGATTTGTATCAGTTTGATAAAGTAAACACCACATAAATGGGATACAGACTTCAGGGCAAAATAAAGAAGAAATGAATACCTTACCTCAAGTTAATGTTATTACTATTGTTTCAGGGCAAAGTAAGGAATAAGTACATACCATAGCTCAAGTCAGTGTTGTTTCTAGTTCTATAAAAATGGCTTTTCAGCTTATCTATAAAGGGTATGGCAATCCAGCACCAAACCAGGTTATGTATCTGTCATTGTTTAAAGTTGAGAAAATTATAATATTTCATTGTTTACATAAAAGAAATTGTGGAATAAAGCACTGATTAATACAGGCACATCAATTTCAGTTATAAATAGACCTCTACAAGAGGATAAGATTGCAGCTATGTCAGGGTTTAAAGGGTCTATGGTTACAGCAGTGAGCCGTTCTGTACTAGGTATGTACATTTCATCAGCATTATATGTTGTTTTAGTCTTTGGTAAGAAGATTTTATGGAAAAATGAAACTGATACAGAATGTACAGTAGTGCACACAGATGAGACTGGTAAGAATTTGTATGCAGTAGATTGTGCAAATGTACAGGATTTGAAGAATTGGTTACAACATGAACATGCAGATTTATGGGTTAAAAGATAAATTAAATTCCACTCCACACTTGAAGCCAGCAAGTTCAGGGTTCAATAATAATCACCATTCTTTTATTAGAACAAAAAGCACAGTTAATCTTAAAAAATACACAGTAAAATCCTCTATCTCCTTGGCTACCATTAGCCTTTACAGAGTATATTCCCTTCCACCATAAAATATTATATAGGAAAAAGTAAAAGGAGCTTTGCCACGAAACTCAAAGAACATATAAGAGACATAAGGAATAATAAACAGTCTAATCCAGTGGCTGAGCATTTATATAACTATCATAAAGGAGATCCTACTAGTTTTCAGGCTACAGCACTGGAAAAATTAAAAAATGAATACTTAACATCAGAAGGTATTAAATATAATTTATGGAAAAAGGAATCTATTTTTTATTTTAAAATACAATACACTTTCTCCTAAGGGACTTTTTATGAGTTGCCTTTACGATTTCAAGTGTTTTAATTGCATTATTGATTGTGGGGTGTGTCTTGATGTATAAAAGGGAATTTTATGGTGGAAGGGGATATACTCTGTAAAGGCTAATGGCAGCTGAGGAGCTGGAAGATTTTACTGTGTATTTTTTAAGATTAACTGTGCTTTTTGTTCTAATAAAAGAACAGTGATTATTATTGAACCCTGGACTTGCTGGCTTTAAGTGTGGAGTGGTTTGCATTAATCATTTATTCCTTTGTGGTTTTATATAATTTTGGATGGCCAGTGAGTCATTTACATTACCCCATTTGTTTCGAGAAATGGGCATGGATTTCATGCAAAAGACCATGGAGAATTTTTTAATGCAGCCAGGATAAATGAATAGTTCAGGCACATCGGAAAATGTGGAAGGTGTAGCAGTGGCTCAACCAGATATAGCTTCGAGTGTGTTGAAAAAATGGGAGGAAGGCAGATCCAAATGGTTTCCTAATCCATTTGCCTCCATAGGTAAGAAAATGGAACTATTGGTGGCACTGGAGATTCAAACAATGTGTGAGCAAATGGAGAAGTTGATTTTTAAGGAAACTGCAGCATGCTTGAACTTGCAGAGCTTAAAAAGATATGAAGAACTTAATATCACAACCAGGGGATTATGGGTGGTAAAATTCCTTCCAACCTGTTTGACTTGACATTGGAGGAAAAAAAAAATATTTCATGACTGCTGGGTAGCAGCAGCACACAGATATAGTATGGAGTGGATGAATATCCTTGTGGAGAGGGATTCACTCAAAAGACATAAGGTAAAGGAGGAACAAAGAACATATACCTTGATATCCTTAAGGAAACCAACAATTAAATATTGCATTCCTTTTTACAAAGTATTATTGATAGATTGGTGTCCTACGAGAAAGAATTAGTAGGAAAAAAAAAAAGATGAAACTCAATAGGGATCTCCATGACTATGAACGTAAGAGGCCATTCATTTTGTCTATGAATCAAACATCAAAATGTCACTGGGTAAGGTTTAATGAGGAATAGAAAACCAGGGTATCCCGGCAGCATTATTATCATTCAGCGGAGAGTGCAGCCTCCTCGACAGAGGGAGAGGGAGAAG